>NC_134494.1:3772635-3879436 GCF_040206685.1 Ascaphus truei
CCTCTCTCCCCCTCACCTCTCTCCCCCTCACTGTGCCTCTCTCCCCCTCACTGTGCCTCTCTCCCCCTCACTGTGCCTCTCTCTCCCTCCCCCTTCACTGTGCCTCTCTCCCCCCTCACTGTGCCTCTCTATCCGTCCCCCTTCACTGTGCCACTCTATCCCTCCCCCACTGTGTCTCTCTATCCCTCCCCCCACTGTGCCTCTCTATCCCTCCCCCCCACTATGCCTCCCTCTCCCCCCCACTGTGCCTCTCTCACTGTGCCTCTCTCCCTCTCCCCCCCTCACTGTGCCTCTCTCCCTCTCCCTCTTCACTGTGCCTCTCTCCCCCTCACTGTGCCTCTCTCTCCCTCCCCCTTCACTGTGCTCCCACCCACTTGCGCCAAAACGCCATTAAGCCGACCCCGTCCCAGGTGTGTGCAGGACTCAAAATAGCCTGGAGGACCCGTGTCTCTCCTTGATTTCCCGGTGCTTCGGGTTGTGACATCACGTGTCGCGTCACGGCAAGATCCGCTCCTCATAACGAGTGTTGTTGCCATGGGACCACAGATGCATCATGCGTGTTACCATGGCAACCACGGACTCGTGCACATTTATACAATAAGGCTGCGCCATAGTGCGTGCGATAGTGTGCTCTGCGCAAACAAAAACCATGTCTATCAGTCCGGCCATACTGCGTGCGGCAGCGGCTCGATTTTGAGGAGACATCTATTTGATTTTGGACGCGATGGCTGCGTCATGTGACAAGTTTGAACCAATGAGGGCGAACCTCAACTTTTGTGCCTGGTTACTGCCCAAGTGTCGCGTTTTGGTAGTTTGGTACTTTTATAGTTTATACACTGAATAATTCTACCATAGAACAATTAATTTCGGAGGTGTTTAAAAGAGAGCCATTGTGGAATCAGCAGAGCAAGGCATACCACGACCGGCACATGCAGGATACATTTTGGAAAGAAATTGGGGAAATATTGTCCATCAAAAGTACATTGATTTCATCATTTTTAAAAATTGTGTTATCTTCGCTTGCATTGTTGATCATGGTGTTGATCATGGTATTGATCATGGTATTGATCATGGTATTGATCATGGTATTGATCATGGTATTGATCATTCTTTGTATTTTTTTTTTCCACTTCCATTTTTATAATGAAATGGAATACAACCTTAGCACTATACCCACAGTGACAGTGATTTTTAAATAATATTAAGGAAAAAAAGAAGAAAAAGGCACAGAGCGCACCAAGGATGAAGAAATATGTAATGTGCAGTACAAAATAGAGAAAAATAGCAACTAAGGCTGCAGCCAAGCAGGGAAAGGGCGCGCTGGCGCTTGTGCGCTGCGCCCTGCTCGGCCGGGCGATTTGTGGCCGGCTAGGTGCGCGCTCGCCTGGCGACTCAGCCACACCGTCACGGAGCTGGTTCGCCCTCATAGGGCGAACCGTTCACGTGACGCGCTTGCAGGCGGCAAATTCAAATTTGCTTGCTCTGCAAACATCTAAGCGCCGCTCAGGCTGGCCACACACATTGCCGCAATGTGTTTCATCGCGTTGTCAGGTTATACATAAATATGTAAAACAACATTAAATTCTCCATGCTAAACAATTAAAGAGGTCCAAAAATGTAATAAACATCAAATATTATTGAAAATATTAAAAAATAACTAGACCATTAAGAACTCGAATTGTTAGGGTGCAAATTCACTAGAATGGACAAAGGAAAATACATTTTAGGATCATATAAAATACTCTGTAATAAAGGAACATATAATGAATAGTGTAAAGAAATGTGGATCAAAACATAGATATGGAGATCTAAATGGAACTATCCAATTGGGTGTGTTTAAAGAAATGCACTTAAATCGAAATCTATATTAACGGCCATATGGTGTCATACAACCCTAAAAATTCGAGTTATATTAATGGTCTAGTTATGTTTTAATATATTTTATATTAAAATGTTTATTACATTTGTGGACCTCTTTGCTTTAGCATGGAGGATTTCTATCTCCGCTGTCGGGTTTTCTATATTCTCTCTTTATTTTTGGGGGTTCTTGTGTTTTCTCCCGTGAGTCTTACTTACAAGGGTATAGGTAACTGTTAGTATTTCAGGTAACCTCGCTGCAATTTGTAAAGCTGGCGTACCTGGCATCTATCTTTCTAGATCTAAAAGAAGACCTTGACCTTTAATTAAAGGTTTCAGACAACCCCATACTATGGTAAAGAGAAGCTTGTGGGGAGCGCAGGTGTCACCATATATATGTAGGGAAGAAAATATAAAATAGTGTAGTATGTTTAAACAAATACAGCAACCTAAACAGGAATCATGAATGGGGACTCACATTCTCCCATTCTCCTGACGAAGCTGCCACGCCAGCGAAACGCGTTGAGTGAACCTGCAGCAGTCCAGAAGTGTGCCATACATGCCCCAGAACCCGTGTGGATCCATTCTGTGCTCGCCGACGAAACCGGAAGTGACGCGATGGGCCGGACCGGAAGTGACGCGACGCGACCTCGGGAGTGGGGTGGATGGAGTACACCAATGCTGCGCATCGATTTTTATGTGTCTAAGCACATGCTGATCATGTAAGTGCAATATCAATTGCCTTTTTCAATATATCATTAGTGAACATACAGTGTTGCACTAGAGTTGTCTTTCTTTCATTCCATCGAGGGTTGTCCTGCTGACATCAGGGAGTGTTTACAAGCAAGACCCCCCCTGCACATTGCTGAATCTACCCACTGCATCTTTTGCTATTCAAATGCTGTATTACAACTGGGAGAATGTGAGTCCCATTCATGATTCCTGTTTAGGTTGCTGTATTTGTTTAAACATACTACACTATTTTATATTTTCTTCCCTACATATATATGGTGACACCTGCGCTCCCCACAAGCTTCTCTTTACCGTTCAAGATAGGAGAAACTGGATCTTCTCCCAAGAGGGTTGAGCAGCAAAGTTTGCCATTTTTTATTTTATTATATTAATTTATCACATTATCTTTATTCATATATATTTCACCTTCATAAGTAGCGCCTCACAATTTTTGTTTATCACTTAACCCCATACTATGTCCTGATAGTAAATCTGGGCCCTAATATATATGCAGCCACTATCCCTCTATATTTATTCACCTGCCCTGATGTTTCAGCTGGGGAGAACACTGTAACCGTTCCATGTGTTTTTTCACACAATACTTATTACCTTATCCCAATTTCTAGCTTTTGCTAAAGAACCCTATTTCCTAGATTGTAAGACGCCATCGATTCTAAGGGCTGTTATATAGTGGCCACGCGCGGCGGTTATAAATGGCTGTGGTTAGTCAGCCGTTCTATAATAGGTCTGCGTGCGCGCACGGCAGTGAGCCTGGAGCCGGCCGACGAGGGAGAAGATGAGGAAAATAATGATTTTGTGTGTGTCTGTGTCAAAGCTGCGCAATAAAAATGTTTTTTATTTATACGTCTTTTTTTTCTTCTTAAATATGATTTAATACATTTTAACTCACACAATCTATACACACACATATACACACCCACACATATACACACACACACACATTACCTTCCATCCCAGTCGCTCACAGCATACACACAAAAAGCGTGCGGCACAGTCGCGCGTGGACACACTATATAACGGCCCTTAGACGCACCCTTGATTTACCGTATTTCCTCGATTGTAAGACGCCATCGATTGTAAGACGCACCATCGATTTGGCCCTTATAATCGAGGAAAATTACTTTTTCAATTTTTCACTTACCATGTTTCAGGAGGGGTCACATGTCAGTGGAGGATGAAGCGGGCGGTGGAAGCAGGAGAAGTCCCACATCTGCAGATGGTTGAAGATGGACAGCGGGCGGGAGTGCGGCGGGATAGGTCCCAAGTCTGCAGGTGAATGAAGATAAGAAGACAGCGGACGGGCGTGTGGTGGCAGCAACAGCAGCAGGAGATCATAATTTCAGGAGAGCTAAGCAGGAGCAGAGTGGCGTAGGGGAACAGCTTGGGAAGTGCACACTGTAACACCGGAAATTAACCGGTGTCTGACTTCCGATTACAGTGTGCACCTCCCAAACCGTTCCTCTATGCCACTCTACTCCTGCTCAGCTTTCCTGCTATTATGATCTCCTGCCACCGCCGCACACCCGCCCGCTGTCTTCATTCACCTGCAGACTTGGGACCACTCCCATCACACACCCGCTGCCCGCTTTGTCCTCCATTGACTTGGGACCTCTCCTGAAACATGGTAAGTGAAAAGAGGGGGTTAGTGCTACAGACACTTGTTTTAACATTATTTTTTTAATTCATCGATTCTAAGACGCACCCCAATTTCAGACACGTGAAAATCGGAAAAATGGTGCGTCTTAGAATCGAGGAAATAGGGTCATTAATTTAAAAAAAAAAAATTGGGAGAAAAACCCCACTGGTTTATTAAATGTGCAGATTTTTTTTTTTTAACAAGCAGACAATAGCATACGTTAAGGCTACAATTATAGTGCCCTGCGACGGCGCTCCGAAACAAATACATGGACTCCGTCGCAAGCACTTAGTCACGGCGACGAAGCGACCCAAATTTTTGACGCCGGGTAAATTAGATTTTTTTAGAGACAGTCGCCACGTGACTGTCTCTAAACCAATCAAATTGCGCGGCCCGCCCCTTTTTAGTGACGTCACTGGCCTTGTTGCCAGCGACGTCGCTAAAAATGATATTACAACTTTTCGCCAGTGACGACGTCGTCGGTCGTGTCGCCAGCACTATAAGCGCGGCCTTATCTACACTAGACTGCACTCCAACTTTATGCTGCGGCCATGCTGTCACGGAGAACGCTTGACGAGATCACTTCAGTGATTTCCCAATAAGTACGGCCACGCGCACGTACACGCTCAGCGCTTGGAGAGACATGGAAATTTGATTTCCAAGCACTCAGCAGGGTTATATGAACCTTCAATAACCAATGGGTGTAGAGGGACAGACGGCGAATGGGGAGAGAGGGACAGACGGCGAATGGGGAGAGAGGGACAGTATTGGATGAGAGCAGGGGGTTTGGAGAGGATGGGGGAGGGAGGGAATGGAGGTATGGGGGAGGGAGGGAGGGAAGGGTGTAGGGAGAGAATGGAGGGAAGAGGGAGAGAATAGAGGGAAGGTGGGAGGGAGAGAATGGAGGGAAGGTGGGAGGGAGAGAATAGAGGGAGGGGGAGGTATTGTGGGAGGAAGGAGGGATGCAGGGAAGGTGAGAACGGAGGAATGGGGGAAGGAGGGAAGGGGGGAGGGAGAGAATGGAGGGAAGAGGGAGAGAATAAAGGGAAGGGGGAGGTAGAGAATGGTAGGGTGGGGGGAGGGAAAGAATGGAGGGGAGGGATAGAATGGGGAGAAGAGGGTCCCCCTCTGAGAAATGAACATTCAAAGTACCTTGTATTGTGGGTATCACTATACACTTACTGCAGGGGCAGCCTGGAATATATAGTGCTCTAGGCTGTGCCTATAGTGCCGTCGATGGCGTTGGCGACACGACGGGTGACTGCGAAAGTTATATTTCGTCGGCGTCGCATGTTTTCGGCAATTTGATTGGTTCAAGGGCCGTCACGTGACTGACGGGGGAGGGGTGCCAAGCGAGTAATAAAGGGGTCACCCCCATTAGGCACCGTCTGGGAAGTGAGGGGTTAACCCAAAATGTACTTACAATACATATGTCCCCCTGCTTCACAACCAAAAGGTACGTCCCTTGGTTGTCCTATTCCCCCAGTTAGAGGGAATTAATTTGTATTTATTCCCCTGCCTCATGGCAAACCGTTTTATTTGCTAAGTGTTTAGATTGGTACAATTATGGTGTTTGTACCTTTGCAGTGTATGCAGCAACCACATACACTGGGATCCAGGTGGGAGATTGAAAGAAGATTACAAGAATCTCGGCAGAGCATTCCTATACATCAACAGCATTTTACTAAACTTACACACCATACTACCAGACAAGACAAAGAGAGGGTTTAAAGACCAGAGACATGAAAACCAACAGTGGGAAATATGGTAATGTTATGCAGCAAATAATCTACACACGGAAGAAATCCTATAACTGCTCTGAATGTGGGAAAAACTTTGATTACAAATCAACTCTTGTTAGACACCAAAGAAGCCACACGGGGGTGAAGCCTTATGACTGCTCTGAATGTGGGAAAAGCTTCAGTCAGAAATCAAATCTTGTTACACATCAAACAATCCACACAGGGCTGAGATACTATAACTGCTCTGAATGTGGGAAAAACTTCAGAAATAAATCAAGTCTTGTTGCACACCAAAGAATCCACACAGGGCTGAGACCTTATAACTGCTCTGAATGTGGGGAAAACTTCAGTCAGAAATCAAGTCTTGTTGCACACCAAAGAATCCACACAGGGGTGAAGCCTTATAACTGCTCTGAATGTGGGAAAAGCTTCCATTGTAAATCAAATCTTGTTGTACACCAAAGAATCCACACAGGGCTGAGACCCTATAACTGCTCTGAATGTGGGAAAAGCTTTAGTCAGAAATCAGACATTGTTGCACACCAAAAAATCCACACAGGGCTGAGACCCTATAATTGCTCTGAATGTGGGAAGAACTTCAGTAAAAAATCAAGTCTTGCTGCACACCAAAGAATACACACAGGGCTGAGACCCTATAATTGCTCAGAATGTTGGAAAAACTACAGTCAGAAATCAAGTCTTGTTGCACACCAAAGAATCCACACAGGGGTGAAGCCTTATAACTGCTCTGAATGTGGGAAAAGCTTCAGAGATAGATCAAGTCTTGTTAGACACCAAACAATCCACACAGGGCTGAGACCCTATAACTGCTCTGAATGTGGGAAAAGCTTCAGTAACAATTCGCATTTTGTTATTCACCAAACAATCCACACAGGGCTGAGACCCTTTAACTGCTCTGAATGTCAGAAAAACTTCAGCGATAAATCAAGTCTTGTTAAACACCAAAGAATCCACACAGGGCTGAGACCCTATAACTGCTCTGAATGTGGGAAAAACTTCAGTAATCAATCAAATCTTGTTGCACACCGAAGAATCCACACCAGGGTGAAGCCTTATAACTGCTCTGGATGTGGGAAAAGCTTCCGTGATAAATCAAATCTTGTTAAACACCAAAGAATCCACACGGCTGAGACCCTATAATTGCTCTGAATATGGGAAAAGCTTTAGTAAAAATCAAATCTTTTTAAACACAAGATAATTCACTTAGTGTTGCCTCCCTTTAACTTTTAATGTGAAAATTTACAAGCTACCATTAAAAAACACAAAATAGGGGTGCGTGGCTGACAGTGGGACAAGGGATACGCACAGCGTGTGAGCTCCAGGTCGTGGCCGGAAAAAAAAGGGACACTTACCTCCTTAAAAAAAATAACCGAATAAGCAGCATTGGGGACTGAGATATTCCCTTGTTTTTTTCGGGAGAAGCATACTGCCTGGAGAGTTGAGGAGGAGCGCGTGTAGGGCGGAGGATATCTACATTTGGAATCTGCTTGCAGAAGACCAGGTACACACTGAGCACACCCTTCCTCCCCTACACGGAAGGGAAAAAGTCTGTTAATAAAAAGCGCCCTCCCCCCTTGACTTGAACCTCAACACCTACTTGACATTGGCCTCTAATGAACAGAGGGAGTAAAGCCTGTTTAAGTGATTGATCAGTCTAACAAGCACAAACTGTGGAGACAAGCAGAGAGGCCTGGGTCTGGGCTTCATACACTGCATACACTCCCTTGGGTCGCCCTTGGTGGGGGGGGGGGGGGGGGGTGTTAGATGTTTGGATGAGTCAAAAGCTCCCACTATAAAATCAAAAGTGGGAGAGGGAAGGGGGGGGGGGGAAGGAAAAGCATGGAGAAAAAGTCAAGTGAATAATTGTAAACTCAGCTCTAATTCTACATAAAAACTTGCTAACCATCAACAAGCAATCAAAAAAATGTAAGGCCCCGCAGGAGGCCTCCCTTTTCTTTATACATCCTTCCTACCAGAAATAGCAGGAGATAAAATCCAGATGGATAGGGGCGTGGCCAGGAGGCTGAGCGAGTCAGCCGCAGATTGCTCTGCTCTCCCAAAAAAACAACACAAGAGTCGGAGAAAACCCCTTAAAATCGGGGATAAAAAATTAAAAATGCCACTCACGGGTCCGGGAGACAGACGGAGGGGTCTCTGGACAGCCCCAACCGTGATAATCAGGAGAAATCGGGAGAAATTCAACTGCCCACGGGTCCCCCTTCGCCTCCTGGGTGATCCAAGATGGCCGCCGGGATCGCGTGGCAGAGGTAAACCACCGATCTCAGAGCCCCACAAAGGAGAAGGAGGTAGGGGGGAACCCCGCAATCAAAAGGCAGGGACTTACCATAGCCCTCTCCCGACCACCACTGCGCCTAACCTTGCAGGCCAGAGGTGCGCTGCTGCAGCAGACAGGGGGGGGGGGGGTCGCCGCCCCCCCCACTCCCTCACACAACCATCCCCACGCGCCCGTGATCTGTCGGCTGCTGACCAGAGGTGAGCTTGATCGGAGCAGGTACCTTCCTGTGTGGCTCCGGGGCCCTGTGAGCTCCTTGGGAGGGGGGGTAATCAAAGGGAAAGAGACTCACCATTCAGTGCAGCCCTGCTGGGAGGCAGCAGGCGGCCATCAAGGTCCACCCAGCCTGCACAAACAGTGCTGGGAGGCGGCTGGCGGCCATCTTGGTCCACCCAGCCTGCACAAACAGTGCTGGGAGGTGGATGGCGGCCATCTTGGTCCACCCACAGCACTCAATACATCTGAAAGTGCTAATGAAAACCACTCACTCTCCCTCCCCTACAACTTACCCTTATTGTGAGCCCCAACATCTTACTATATATTTCTGAAAGCGTCATGTTTCTGTGTCTGTATGTGTCTCCATGTGTCCCTCCCTTTGTCCCTAGCGGCAATCCCATTGGACCTTGGGCCAGGCCAATGAGATTGCTCCGTTGGCCTTCCCGCCCCCGCACACCTCTCATTGGCCTGAGGCGGAGTGATGGGCCAAAGGAGAGACGGAGACACACACACACCACACCACGCTCTCTGCGGCTCTCCCCTCACATAGGCCGCTCCCCCAGCTGACCATCCCCGAGAGCGCTCCCCACGGCTCTCACCACCCATAGGCCACTCCCTTACCCGGCGCTCTCCCTCACCCCCCACCCGCTCACCCCCCGCTCTCCCCCCCCCCCGCCCGCTCACCCCCCTCTCCCTCCCTCCCCCCCGCTCACCACCCCCGCTCACCCCCCCCCACTTATCCCCCCACACACACACAGAGCACGGTCTCTGCGGCTCTCCCCTCACACAGGCCGCTCGCTCCCCGTCCCAGAGGCCGCTCCTCCGGCTGTCTCCGCCTCTCCCCGCGAAAGGCACAGCACCTCCTCACCGGAGCGTCTCAGCCTCTCCGCTGAGGAGCCCGAGGTGGAGGAGGAGGGCGGCCGGTACCCGGAGGAAGAGGAGGAGCGCGGCCATGTGCAAGGTGAGTAAACGCAGGGGAATGGGTTATTAAACGCGTCCCTGACTCCCCCTGCCCTTTGATGCCCACCTGCCCCCCTGCCCTTTGCCCCCTGGCCTTTGCCCCCTGCCCTCCCTCCCCCTGCCCTACCTCCCCGTGCCCTTTCCCCCTGCCCTTTGCCCCTTGCCCTCCCCTGCCCTTTGCCCCCTGCCCTCCCTCCCACTGGCCTTTGCCCCCTGCCCTCCCTCCCCCTGCCCTTTGTCCCCTGCCACCCTCCACCTGCCCCCCCTGCCCTTTGCCACCTGCCCCCCCAGCCCTTTGCCCCCTGCCCCCCCTGCCCTTTGCCCCCTGCCCTCCCTCCCCCTGCCCTTTGCCCCCTGCCCTCCTGCCCTTTGCCCCCTGCCCTTTGCCCCCTGCCACCCTCCACCTGCCCCCCAGCCCTTTGCCCCCTGCCCCCCAGCCCTTTGCCACCTGCCCCCCAGCCCTATGTCCCCTGCCCCCCCAGCCCTTTGCCCCTCCCTGCCATTTGCCCCGCCCCTCCCTGACCTTTGCCCCTCCCTGCCCTTTGCCCTGCCCCTCCCTGACCTTTGCCCCTCCCTGCCCTTTGCCCTGCCCCTCCCTCCCCTCCCTGCCCCCCGCCCCTCCCTGCCCTTTGCCCCCCCGCCCCTCCCTGCCCTTTCCCCCCCCGCCCCTCCCTGCCCTTTCCCCCCCCCGCCCCTCCCTGCCCTTTGCCCCCCGCCCCTCCCTGCCCTTTGCCCCCGTGCCCTTTGCCCTCCCCACCCTTCTACGCCCCTTGGCCCTCCCCCACCCTTCGACGCCCCTCCCCCCCGCCCTTCCACTCCATGCCCCCTGCCCTTCCACGCCCGGGCAACGCCGGGTATATCAGCTAGTCTTCTATAAACCTCCCACTGGTGCCAAAGAACAAAGGCTCAATAAAAAGCAATCATGGCACTGGTTCCAATGTGTGTGTGATCAGGACTCCATTGGAATGAGGGGGCTTATTCCAACTTAATTTTTTTTATTTTTTACATCCCCTAAATATACTCAGCTCTATTCAAAGCCAAAAACTTACTAAGTAAAAACAACAAACATGCCATCCACTAAACAAAAAAAAACGGCGGCCCGGCGTGAGGCATTCCTTTTCTTTCAAAAACAAAATACCAAAGATCAAGAAGCGTCTACCGCAGGCGGAGACGCAGACTCAGATCTAGACTCTGGAGAAGAGACGGACGCCCCACTTACCCGCAAAGAAATGATGGTGTTTGTACAAGAACTAAAAAGCTCTTTCCACTCTGAGATGCAGAGCTTCCGCCGCAGCATCAGAGAGGAGATTGCGTCCATAGGAGACCGCATTGTGGACTTGGAGGAGAAGGTGGATAACACCGCCCTTGCACAGGAGACCCAAGCGCAAGATATCGAGGAATTAAAAACTCAAGTCAAAACGATTTTCGATAAACTGGAAGATACGGAGAACCGGTCAAGACGCAATAACCTGCGGATCAGAGGTATCCCGGAAGAAGTGGACAACGCCCAACTGGACGCATATCTCACTCGGCTTTTCATGTCCCTGTTACCCGAAACATCGGATGAAAAACTTCAGATGGACAGAGCCCATAGGCTTCCTAGATCGAAAGGCCTAGATCCAGCAAAACCATGAGACGTGATCACACGCCTACACTATTTCCGTATTAAAGAGGAAATATTGAGAGCCGCTAGAACCACCCCAAAGATAGAGCAGGATAACGTTCCACTCCTCATCTTCCCGGACTTGGCTCAAACCACGCTAAACAAGCAGAGAATGTTCGCACAGATAACCAACTCAATGCGGAACAATAAAATCCGCTATCGCTGGGGTTTCCCGTGCAAAATATTGTTCACTCATCAAGAGACGATGTACATTCTACTCTCACCAGAAGAAGGTGAGGAAAAACTACAATCATTGGGCTTACTCGAACCAGAGGATCCGGAGGCCTCTCAAAGGCCACGTCATTCACCCAAGGCACAACGCCAGGCATGGGTGAAAACACCAACATCTGGCCGAGCAAAGACCCAACCCACTTGAAGAACTAGAGCTGGATACTTACTTAACACCCAGTTAAGATGGCAGACAAGCCAAAGCGTGGTCTGGACTTAAGGTACTAATCGAGACATGGCCCACTCCAGTAACCTACCTAAAAACTAACCAACGGTTGTGGTACCTGGAACACATCGACCAACTCGAGCAAGCCACAACGGCCACGACAACCTGCACATCAAGAAGTTACCGAGTTTTCTAGTTTCTAGAACGTACTAGTCCCAAAATCTAGGTATTTCCTTCTCCATTGTGAAACTGTTCTCCCAAGTTACCCACAAGTTCGAGTCATTCAAAGTTTGATAATCAGTTTGAACTAAGCCAAACACTTAAAGGGACTGATATACAATGTTTGTTTGGAACTGTTTTCTAGATAAAAGTGTATGTGTAATATAAGTCTATATGTTGTCTATAATAGAATTGGTCCCCCAAAGTTCAGCTACCAATTCTTTATTACAGGCTAAAATATTAAAGGTTACGTTTTAGGTAACTTTCTCCATGTTATTTATCCCTCTCCCCCTGTAGACTACGAATGCAGAGTCTGCCAAACTATAGCTGCCAGTCAACCCTACTTAATGTTTCTAAAATTGAGAAAGGATATGTTGATGTAAACAGTTATAACGATCAATGCCCCCCATTCTTGCTTTTATTTCCCTGATGTGTAAGATCACACACACAACCCACCCCGTATTCTTTGGGGTGATTTTGTTTTCCCTTTTCGACAGCTTAGCTCCTAAACAAAGGAGCACTGCGGCGTCGAGCCGCTGGGCCACTGCCCGCCCCCCTCATGTTCATTTAACCTGTGAGTGCGAGAGACTCACATCACGGGTTCCACTATGGCTGGTCCCCCCAAACAATGTTTGGAAGCCGGGGTCCTCGGTTTACCCCTCCCTCTCTATCCCTCCCCTCCAAGTTTTGCAAGCATTTGTCACTACCATGTTATAATATGTATATCTCTCGTTGTATATGTTCTCATACCAGATCGTTTCCGAAGACGGATGTACCGACTCTTCAACTATATGTAAGTTATCACTCTGTTCATTTGTATTATAAATCCTCGAACCTCCACCATGCCGATTAATATAATATCCCAAAACACCAAGGGCTTAAACACCCCCCGAAAGAGACGTATTGCTCTATCGGAAGCCAAAAGACTGGCAGGAGATATAATCTTGCTACAAGAAACTCACTTGAAAAAGGAGGATCAGTCACTGCTGTTCAGCAATGACTACCCCCTAGTCTACCACTCATCAGCTCCCACGAAAAAAAATGGCGTAGCGACACTTTTCCATAAAAATTTTAACTTCAAAGTAGATAAAATTAAAAGTGATCTCGCTGGGAGAATTCTAATTATTACAGGGTCACTGGACTCCACTGATATAACAATAGTCAACACTTATGCCCCTAACGAAAACCAAGAATCCTTTTTCCAGGAACTAACAAATTTAATTCTCTCTGTCCAGAAAGGCCTTTTAATTTTAGCAGGAGATCTAAACGCAATTATGGACCCAAATCTAGATAAATCCCCCAGTCCCCCCCACCACAAAAAATAGTTCCCTCTACCCGGGGACTTGTATCTATGACCAAGGATCTACTGTTGGTAGACTCCTGGAGATTAGTTAATAGCAATGTAAAGGATTTCTCCTTTTTCTCTCACCCCCATAATAGCTATTCTCGAATTGACTATATCCTAATAGACAATGAAACACAAGAGCGCACCAAGGGTCAAGATTTAATAGAAACAAATTGATAAATAACAAGTAAAAACTTACATATAGGGATATATAAGTCCAGTAGAGCAGTGCAGGGGCAACAGTCCTGGTGGTGTCCTGGGCGCAGGGGGATGGTGCTGAGGCTTATTCGGTTTGAATTTACTACCTAATAGACCAACAAATTAGCGATAACATTTCCTCAGCAGTAATTGCCCCCTCTGCTTGGTCAGACCACTCTACGCTTATAACCAGACTAGTAGGCCTCACTCCCAAAAATATTACAAGGTCGTGGTCCTTGAATGAATCCCTACTACTGAACCTACAAAATTTCCAACTAATAGAAAAAGAACTGGCCCAATACTTTGAATTAAACAATACCTCAGAGGTTTCCTCTTTTACCCTTTGGGAGGCCCACAAATCAGTGATAAGAGGCAAACTGATGGCCCTGGCTTCTCAGGGAAAAAAAAGAAAAAACAAAACAAATTGAAACACTAAAACAAAAACTATCAGAATTAGAATTTATTCATAAATCAAACCCATCTCGAAAAAACTACAGGCAGATAATCACAGTGAGGGGAGAACTAACCCTTTTGTTGGTGTCAAACGCAGAAAGATCTATAAGATGGACCCAACAGAAATACTACGAAAAAAGTAATAAAGCTGATAGAATGCTGGCACGCAAATTAAAGCAAAAACAAGCTAGAGCTAAAATTCACAACATCCACACTAAAAATTTCTCAGTATCCCACCAACCCAAAATTATAAACGACGCATTTAAAGACTATTACATATCCCTATACAACCTACCAGGCCCAAAGGGAGACTCGGCTAAAAACAAAAGAGCAATAAAGATTCGAAATTACCTAGCAGAATGCCGACTTCCCACCCTAGATCCGAACGATATCATAAACCTCGAAAAAACTATAGAGCCCCTGGAAATTATGGACGCCATAAAATCCCTGAAAATTGGGAAGGCCCCTGGTCCGGATGGATTTTCTAATCTTTATTACAAGAAATATTCCACAATGCTCCTCCCATTTCTTACCAAAGTATTTAATGAGATGCTACTAGGCCTTCCCCCTCCTAGGGATATGCTTCGCGCTACCATTGTGGTAATCCCAAAAGAGGGGAAAGATCCTCTGCTGTGCTCTAACTACAGACCTATCTCATTGTTAAATACTGATCTAAAACTTTATGCAAAGATCTTAGCCAACAGATTAAATAATATCCTCCCTAAACTGGTTCATCCGGAACAGGTGGGGTTTGTTCTGGGCAGACAAGCCCTTGACAACACTAGGAGGACAGTGAATCTAATACAGGAAGCACAAAACACAAAGTGCCCATCTCTATTACTTTCTTTAGACGCAGAAAAACCGTTCGATCGATTAGACTGGCAGTTTATGTCAGCTACGCTTTCGCAGATGGGATTCACAGCTAAAATTCTAAACAGCATAAACACACTATACTCCACACCAACGGCCATGGTGAGGACGAACAACTCCTTATCTGACCCCTTTTCAATATCAAATGGAACTAGACAGGGTTGTCCGCTCTCACCTCTGTTGTTTGCCTTAGCCATAGAACCATTAGCATGCCGGATAAGGATGAACCCCAATATTGCGGGTATTCCTGTTGGTCAGGAAGAATTCAAAATAGCTCTTTTTGCGGATGATATACTATTGACGCTCTCAAAACCTCTTACATCCCTCCCTAACCTTTTTCATGACCTGTCAGAATTTGGCTCCCTTTCAGGTTATAAAATTAATCATTCCAAATCCATGGCCCTTAGCTTAAATCTCCCTAAAGAATTAGTAAAATTACTCCAACTAAATTTCGACTTTAAATGGAATTCGAACCATATTAAATATCTAGGGGTCCAATTAACAAAAGATTACTCGACTTTATACAACGCAAATTTTAAACCCTTTTTCGTCCAGATAGATAAGGATTTAACCACTTGGAATCCATATACAATATCCTGGTTTGGGAGAATAACCACCATTAAAATGAATATTCTACCCAGACTCCTCTATCTCTTCCAAACTCTTCCGGTTAAAATCTGTCAGAAAGACCTAAACAATATACAGAAGAAAATTTTGAAGTTTGTCTGGCAAAATAGGCGACCCAGAGTTCGTAGAGATATTCTTTATAAATCCAAATCAGAAGGAGGCTTAGCTCTCCCGAACTTACAAAACTACTATAGAGCCGCACAGTTAGGGCAACTCATTAGCTGGCATTCAAACCCAACCGAGAGGAGGTGGGTCGAGATAGAGGACCTGATTTGTTCCCCGTGTAAAATAAAAAATCTCCTCTGGCTCAACAAAAAGTCTAGACCACCTGAGACCTACAAGAACCCGGTGATATCCTTTGCCTGTAATCTCTGGGACTCCCTCAAAACCAAGTTCCAACTAACCGATTCCCCTTCCCTTATGCAACCACTATTCTCGGACCCTTCCCTTCCTTTTTACTCAGGAAACCCGCACTCCCATACCTGGATTCAAAAAGGACTCACAAGAGTCAAGGATATCCTCACCCAAGGGAAAGTCCCCCCATTCGCTTCGCTACAAACAAACCACGATATCCCCTCCTCTGAATTCTTCAGATTTCTACAGGTTAGGCACTATATCCAATCAGTCTACAAACCAGGTCGAACCCATGATTTGACTTTGTTTGAGGACTGGTGTCTATACCAACCCCACGCAAAGGGCACTATCTCTAGAATATATCACAGTTTATCCTCTACCAAGAACAACCAAACCCCCGATAACTATATGGTATCCTGGGAAAAGGATCTTAACGTCTGTATAGATCTCGATACCTGGACAGACATCTGGGAAACTGCTTCCAAAAACTCATCATGCGTTGTAATTAAGGAGAATATTTACAAGTTAATATTCAGATGGTACATGACTCCTGCCAGGGTTGCACTCTTTTCTCCCAGGCGTTTCCCCTCTGTGCTGGCGCGGTTGTGGTGAAGTGGGGAGTATACTGCACATATTCTGGTCATGCCCCAAAATCCAACAAACCTGGATGGAAGTGTTCACCTTAATACACAAGATACTAGAAATCTCTGTCCCACACGACCCAGTATATATATTGCTAGGAAAACCAATGGCTAATATCTCCAAAAAAAAAGCTAGAGTAATATCCCAAATTTTAAACGCTACACGGTGTACAATTGCCAAAAATTGGAAACAACCGGCCCCCCCATCCTTAAATCAAATAAACAACAAAATTTGGCATATAGTCTATATGGAAAAACTCTCAGCCTATCTGAACGGCTCTACCTCGCAATTCTCTAATATTTGGGCTCCTTGGTTACGTCATGCAGGTATATCCCCATATATAGACTAGAATACTTTGAACAGAGTGATACATGTGGTATTTAAATTGTTGAATACAGTGCGATATTGGTACAAATGCTACCCCCTCCCCCGTTCTCCCTCCTCTCTATTATTCCACAGCCATTTTATTTGTATTACTGTATCCCCCTTTTCTTTTGTGTAATATGTTGTGTTTACCTTATTTTGTATGTTTGAAAATGCTCAATAAAAACTTAAGTAATAAAAAAAAAAATCCAGATGGATAGAGCACACAGACTCCCTAGGCCTAAACACTTTGACCTGGCAAAACCACGAGATGTGATCGTCCGCCTACACTATTTTTATGCCAAAGAGGAAATATTGAGAGCTGCTAGGTCCATGCCAAAGATTGAACGAGATCATTTTCAACTTCTTATCTTCCCTGATCTGGCCCAAATAACACTGAACAAACAAACAAAGAATGTACAGTATCTGCAGATTACCCAAACACTGCAAAAGAACAAAATTTGTTAACGCTGGGGATTCCCCTGCAAGCTGTTGTTCAGTTATGAGACAATGTATTTCTCTTCTCACCAGAAGAAGGTGAAGAAAAACTGAGCTCACTGGGTCTGCTTGCACTAGAGGAACCAGAGGCCTCCTAGCCGGCCCATCCTCCATCTAGACCTTAGCGCCCAGAATGGGTCAAGGTTTTAACCCCAAGACAAGTGCTAATTAATCCTGACTGAGAAGCCAGGGCTGATTGCACTTTAAGAAGCAGCCCACGACAGTGTCAGAGGATGGGATGTGTTCTGGACATAAGGTATATGTTGATAATTCTTTCCGCCCCGGAAATGTTCTTCAGAATTCAGTTACCAATCTCACACTATGTATCAGGTATTGGATACTAAAGGTTATGTTTTATGTATAGTGTTTTCTTTTTCTTATCACATGTTCAATACCTGCTTTGACATGAATGTTTATTTATCCTGTGAGTGTGACTGTTCCACTCCACAGTATCCAACTAGGTCCTCTGTATATCCCACCCTATTTTGTTTTTCTCAAGCCCAGCCCCCGAAGCATTTGTCATTACCATGTATTGACTGGTGTATATGTTTTTGCCCCAACATTTTTATAAAGTTTGATGAATCGTTTTTTCTGTTGTGTATATGTTATCACTCTGTTCACCCACACCATATACCACTAAAACATTACTATGCCAATTAATATAATTTCTCAAAATACTAAGGGACTAAACTCCCCCCACGAAAAGCGAATAGCTCTGTCAGAGGCCAAAAGGTATGGAGGGGGGGAGGGATATAGTTACTGTATGTTGCAAGAAACCCACTGGAAAAAGGAGACCAGACATTACGATTTAGCAAGGATTATTCATTAATCTATCATTCTCTATAAAAAAAAATGGAGTGGCTACACGCTTCCATAAAAATGTAAATTTTAAGGTAGATAAAATCAAAACTGATCTCTCTGAAATAATTTTGATTACAGGCTCATTGGATTCTACCTATCTAACAGTTGTAAATATGTATGCTCCTAACGAAGATCAAGAGGTTTTTTTTAGGAGTTAACAAACTTAGTAGAATCTGTTCAGAAATGTCTCCTAATTCTAGCCAGAGATTTAAATGCAATTATGGATCCAAATTTAGATGTCACCCAGCCCCACACCACCACACAGGACAGCCCCTTCTAATTGAGGACTTGTTTCTATGTCAAAAGAACTGATGCTCGTAGACTCTTGGAGATTAATAGTCGTACAGTTGTGGTGAGTGCATGGAGATAGGAGAAACATAATAACACATACAGGGTAAATATTGAACCCACTAAATGCAAAACATGCAGATTTCCACATATAGGGGAAGGGTGATAAACTATATAAACACAGCTGATGCCAGCTCTACTCACATGGGCAAGTGTGGGCCAATCTCATCAGGGTTTCTTTAGATGCGTCCTCTTTTCTCCCATCTAAGGTCTGCTTCAAGAGATGGTATCCAGGGACAGTTGAAGGGGGGAGGGGTTACTCCCTCTGGTTAGGCTCCAAATAGGGGCGAAAACACGATCATGTAAGAAAGGGTATATTTATTGTAACAACAGGTAAGTATGCAATACTTACATGTAAATAAAAACACTTCCAGCGTCCGTCTCCTTCGCGTCAGCTCGTACAGGGATTCCCCCTGTTGCCGCGTCCGGTCGCAGGGCCTGTGACGGAGCTTTTCCCTCAGGAAATACGGTGGCCTTCAGTGATCCAAAAAAGAAGAGTAGCTACTGTATGTCGGCACAGGGCTACGCGTTTCACAAGTGATCTCTCGCTTTGTCAGGTCCTGTCGGCAATGTGGATGTGAGCTAGCTAAATACTCGATATTCAGGTGGTCATAATCATAGTCCATATTAATTAAAATCATGATCGAGGTCTCCATAACGTCTCTTATCATTAATATGCAATATACAAATTGCATAGAATGAAACATCACATGTCCAAATCACTAAGAGCCCTTAAAAACATTTAAATAATTTAAATAACATTAATACTGTTAAGAGGCAGGATTTATATGGGGAACATCAAACCATGTGGGTATAACCCCCTCTTGTGAATCTTTAGAAAATGTGCATGCAAATACAAATGCATACTGTATGGCATACATGTATCACACAAGAGCCTACCCATAGGGTGATGGTCAGGCTGTTCCTAAATAATCATTGTCACAATATCATATTCAATTGTATCCATAAAATCTAATTAACAGTGTTTAATCATTTATTTTTAAAAAATTATTAATTTTTTTTATTTTTAAAAAGATTTTCCAGTAATATTTCTTCAAAGCCATGTAAAAATCGGGAACTAATTACTTGAGAAACTATTAATAACGCCCTATCTTGTGGGGGATACGGCCCTACCAACTGTTTCTTATATCCCAGAGATAAGCACTTCTAGTGACTGCACAATACCCCCTTACAGGTATATGAGAGAATTTAGGGTCTAGATAAACATCAAACATCCTATGCCTCTTATGAACACATACATGGGGCCCCAATAGGTACCTCCAACAAAACAATAAATACTGATATAAACATAACGAAGCAACTCCACAGGTGTCTGAAAGACAGAGGGGGGAGAGAAAAAAGTTGTTATGGCGACAATTTCAGCAGCCCAACGGAGATATAGTGCTATATATCTCTACATATACCCCCCTTTTTTTATACAAGAGAATATATAGGTATTTCACTGTATTTGTGCCATTGGATGTAGCACTTGGCTCTGTTTGTGTTTGTTTATAGTATATATTGCCATGCCCAGTAGCACTCCGTTTTGACATTTACATTTGACATTTATACACACACACACACACACACACACACACACACACACATATATATATATATATATATATATATAAATATAAAAAAGAAAAGAAAAAAACAGGCACACACCTAGTGCATTAAAGTATAACAATTCGGTTTATAGAACAATAAAAACAGTCAAATGCCCACTCACAAGTGTACACGGTATATAAGTAGGTATGAGATAGGCTCTCATAAGCCAATACTGCCGTCCGACTAAGCAATGGTGTCCTTCTCCTGTGTGCTCTCCGCGTGGTCTCCTGCAACCGGAAGTGACGTCCACCCGGTCGGGTGCCCCGCACAGGAAATCCCTCCGGGAACCAGTACCTTCAGCTGCCTGCTTCTGGTCGCTGCACCACCGGGGGAAAGAGGGATCCAAACTTCTGCTTTGCCTCTCACAGCCTGCAATAGTTCTCAACCCGCAGTAATGGTCTCCGTGGGAAAATGACTCCTCTGTCTTAGCCACGCCCTATGCGTTTCATCATCTATGATGACTTCATCAGGGGATACCCATTGGATGTGCCCCCACAGTATTTATAGCAAGGATATTTGCATATACTAATAAAACAATTAAAAAGTTAATTACAAACGTTCAACCAGTCTATTGCTTTAATCTTAATTCAGTGCAAATCCCAATAGACTGGTTATGAGGACCACACTATCTTTCAAAAAATGTGATTAGATGAATGTTTATATTTTACAATTTACAGAGATATGCTCAATTCGTTGGAATTTTTGCAGAGTATTGCTTGATGTGTTAATTCATAAGCTTAATATGCTATTATCATTGTTTGAGTAGTAGTTAATATTAGTTCTATTTTTGTTTATAAATTGAGTCTGATTTTGATTTTAATAACCTCGAAGTCTGATTTGAGCAAATGACTAAGTGACAAATATGTTATATATGATCAAAAAAGGTTATATCAAGAATTGGAGAAGCTATTACATGTAGAATGAAACTACCAATTTAACCCCTTACACCATTAGCCAGCAGCTTAGTTGCTAGGATAATACATGGACTGAAGTTCCACTTACCAAGTCTTAGTAAATATACCTGGTGTTATCCATTAGTAATTTACAAGTGTATGGATTGCAGTTGGAGTCATTGGTGCAGCAAAGGTTGTTATTATGCAAGGACAGAAGAACCCTCAACATGAATCGTGTAATATTGAAAGTGTGTGTAATATAAAAATACATATTATTAACCTATGTGATGTTGATAAAACTACCTATATGTGAAACATTAAATAAATTATGATATATATAATAAAGTGAATGTGAATAAATGTATGTGTATAAATTAACGTGAATAGATGTTGTAAAGATCTAACTAATAAAATAATGTGTGAAATTAACACTGAAGCTATTTATGTTGTGATTAAATAGGGTAAGGCCATTCGCGAACCAGAACAGACACATCCGCAATATGGTGTGAACCATAGATAATTCAACCCAAAATAGGGTTATTATATATAATCTCTAAAGATGACAGTATGGAAAGTTATATTATTAGACCTGACATGTCACCATAGTTCAGAGGGAATGCTGTAAAGCATTCAAACCAGACCTCCGAAGGATCACCCTCCATGGGTGATCACACTATGGTGCTTGTGTCAATATGGTCATTATGTCCCTTAGGGTGCATGGTATCTAAAATATACATCCAGTAAGTCTCCCTCATACACAATCTTTTAAAGCGATCACCACCCATATATGTGGGTGGAATGTACTCAATGCCCATAACTCGTAGGGACTTTGGATCTTTAAGATGTTTAGTACAGTAATGGCGGGAGAGGTTGTGTGTTTGGCATCCATTTATTATATTTCTTCGGTGCTCTAAAAATCTTGTACTTAGAGCTCTTGTAGTGCGGCCCACATATTGTAAGCTGCATTCGCATGATATCAGATAAATAACATACTCACTGAGACAGTTAATATATTCTGTTATTTCATGCGAAATGCCATTAGATTGAGATGTAAATTTATTAGTTTTAATCAAATGTTTACAAGTAAGACACCTGCCTCTCCCACATCCAAAGTTTCCCTTTTCCCTGATGTGAATGGAACCATCCACTCTTTTTGTGTTTACTACTTTTGATGTTTTTAATTTGCTTGGAGCAATCATTGTTTTGATACTCCTTGCTTTTCTGAAAATCACAGGAGCATGTTTTGGCAAATGATGACCAATTTCTGGATCGCTGACCAGAATGTTCCAATGACAATTTAAAACTTTTTGAATTTGTTTTGCAGATTGATTATATTGCGTAATAAATTTTGGTGTAGACCCTTTAAATTTAGCCTCATTACTAGAGTTACAAATTGTTTTTAATTTTGATTTTTCCAATAGTGTAGCACGATCTAGAAGACTAGCGTCTAAAAATGCTTTATTGGCAATTGTCATGTCATAGCCTTTTTCCTGAAACTTTCCTGAAAGATTTTTACCCTTAATACGAAAATCTGTGTCCATTGAACAGTTGCGTCTTAACCTGTAAAACTGACTTTTAGGTACATTGTCTAACCATTTTTTATAATGGTTGCTACCATATTGTAGGTAGCTGTTCGCAACCACAGTTTTAAAGTGTGTTCTTGTTTGAATTTTGTTTTGAAGACCCACAAATAGCTCCAGATCTAAAAATACTATAGTGTCAGGATGTATGTTATATGTAAATTTCAGCCCCATCTGGTTATCATTGAAGGATTCCAGAATCCCCTCCAGGATTCCCCTCTCACCATCCCAAATAATAAGGATATCATCTATGAAACGGCCATAGAACACCAATCCCGCCCCCAGTACAGCATCCCCCCACACATGGGTACTCTCCCACAGTCCCATATAGAGGTTAGCATAACTAGGAGCAAATTTGGATCCCATGGCCGTTCCACAGATTTGCAAATAAAATGTGTCTTCAAATAAAAAGTAATTGTGATTCAAAATGAATTTAATGCAGGCTAAAAGAAACAACCTTTGTGAAGAGTGCAAATTAGAATCTAATTCTAAAAAGTGACTAATTGCCTGGATACCTTTTATGTGCTCAATACAAGTGTAAAGTGAAGATACATCACAAGTAACCCAGTGAAAGGTATCCTTCCATTTGATACCGGATATGGAATCGATGACATGCAACGTGTCCCGTATGTATGAACGTAATTTAATAACATACAGTAGGGCTGTAAATAATAATCCACATATTGGGACATGTTGGACGTCATCGAACCAATCCCCGATACAATAGGCCTCCCTGGTGGATTCAAAGTGTCTTTGTGCAATTTGGGAATGTGATAAAAAATAAGCGTTCTAGGGTGTTTAATAAACAAAAACTTGTGCTCTAATTTAGAAATGATCCCTTCTGTGAATGCATCCTGGAGGAGACTCTGAAATTCCAACTGATAACCCTCAGAGGGGTCTTCAATTAGGGTCTGATAGGATGTAGTGTCAAGTAGGAGGCGATGGGCTTCACATAGATAGTCTGCCCGATCCTGTAGGACAATCGCCCCCCCTTTATCTGCTTGGCGAACAACTAAATCACTGTTATTTTTTATATTTAGCAATGCTTGATTTTCTTCTTTTGTAAGATTTTTATGTTTTAATTCTACATTATTAAGACACAACTGTTCTAAGTCCCTAAGGACTACTGTATAGAATGTTTCAATGAAATTACCCTTTGATTGGTAAGGAAAGTATGTCGATTTCGGGACAAATGGAGATGGTTTATATTTCAATAAAGTATCCTGATCTATTTCAATTGGGCATAAACTGGAATCTATCATTGTATTTGTTTCTTCCTCATGTATTGTAATGTCCATCAGCGAGTTCACATCTAAATCCTGGTTACCAAATGTTGTTCTTTTTATGGATGGATCCATTAATCTGTCAGTAACACTTGAGATTTGTGTACTATTTGAACTATTACCGACCTTATCCGATTCCACCAGAAAAGAAGTCAGGGCATTTGTGCATTCTATTTCTTGTGTATTAAAATTTAATTCTAAATTTTCTTCCCCTTTTTGGGTGTAGTGTCGCATCAAAGTTAACTTGCGGATGTATCTGTTCAGGTCCACAAACAGGTCAAACCTATTGGGTAGACTATTGGGTGCATAGGATAAACCTTTAGCTAATAATGATATGTGATGTGGAGTGAGTGTGAAGAAAGATTGTAAATACCGTGTTTATGTGGTGTGTCTAACATCATCTTCATTTTCTTCTGTCCTTGCTTCTTTGCTCCTCCTCTGACTCCCCTGAATCTCGTTTTCTTCGGGGTTGTTACTGATTTTGTTTCTCCCAAAGTGGATATCTCTTTTCCTTTTCTCTCTGTTCTAAAAAAGAGGTGGATTTGTTTACTTTGTTAGGTGAAACATTATTTGTTGGATTAGAACCCTTGATGGTATTTTTAGATCTTGCTCCTTCCCTTAGTTCCCCTTCACTTTGCTCTTGGGACTCCCCATTATCCTCACAACCGTCCCCCAAAATTGAGAAACGATTGGAGGTGGAGCAATTTGCAGAGTAAGTGGTAGGAGTGACCTTTTGATGTTCCTTTTCTTTCCTATCCATCCTAGCTTCTTTTATTAGTGTAATAATTTCATTTTTCTCCTTCTCGTTTGATATAGGTTTTTTTTTGTGATTTGTTGTCTCTGTTTTCATGTCTGTAACCTGAATTGGATCTACCATATCTACGATGTTGAAAAGAGTCCCCTTTCCTTCTCCAATTCCTTACTCTATCATTTGCATAGTCATCTTTATCACGTTTGAGTTTGTTTTTTTTTAATCAATGATTTCTTTTTCAAATGATACTACTCTTTTATGTACTATTTCATCAAGTCGAATAAATTCCTCTGTACCTTCAAATGGTTTAACAATTTCTTGTACCTGAGCTATCTCTTTCCCTAATTTCTCCAATCTTTCTTGCCTGTAGGAGATCAAGAGGTTAATAAGAGACACTGAGCATGCTTCCAAAATAGCATTCCACTCTTTTGTGAATGTTTCAGGTGCCTCAAATGTCGTTTTTTTTGTAATTCTTAAACCTCTTGGAACTAGTTTAATATCTATATAGTTCTGGAGGGAGAGTAGATCTAACCAATTTCTCGTTTCATCTTTTGTATAGTTCTCCAATTCCTGGAAATTATTTTTTAAATCAACATTTTTCTCTATGATATCAGTGGTGTCCTCATTTACAATATTTGCAAGTTTATTCCTTCTGGCTAAACGTTCCTCACAGTTTTGCATCATTTTAGTAAGTGTTATACTGAACTTCTATAATTGACAATGGATCACAACACACTGAAATGAATACAATAAATTAAAAGAAATTGTTTTTAGTTTATACTATCTATTTCAAGGGTGCAATATGGCAGCTAACTTCTAAGTGATATATAACAAAACAAAACAAAAAAAAATCAAAGTAGCGCCTCTATTGTAACCTAACAACTGTGATTATGTTATAGATATGATATAAGATATGATTATTACCTAACTGTGAAATACAACCAATCGGGTGGCAAAGATAGGTATATAAATTTAAAAAACCTATGTTAACTTGGGATATTACATTTAAAAATAAAAAGCAATGTACTAATACTTTAATAATAAAAAATTGTGATAAAAATGTGTAAAAATAGAGTAAATAAAAACCAATGGATAAAATCCGTAAAAAACCTTAAAAAACACAGAGTCCTGTTCCAAATAAACGCATCCAGGTAATAGGCAGCCCGTTTAGAAGGGATCACTACTCCCTGTTGATACCTATGAAAAAGAAAAGAAAAAAACAGGTGCACACCTAGTGCATTAAAGTATAACAATTCGGTTTATAGAACAATAAAAACAGTCAAATGCCCACTCACAAGTGTACACGGTATATAAGCAGGTATGAGATAGGCTCTCATAAGCCAATACTGCCGTCCGACTCAGCAATGGTGTCTTTCTCCTGTGTGCTCTCCGCGTGGTCTCCTGCAACCGGAAGTGACGTCCACCCGGTCGGGTGCCCCGCACAGGAAATCCCTCCGGGAACCAGTACCTTCAGCTGCCTGCTTCTGGTCGCTGCACCACCGGGGGAAAGATGGATCCAAACTTCTGCTTTGCCTCTCTGTAAGGATTCAGGAGTCACGCCGCTCGCGGCGTGCTCCTCACTCACCTGCAGCCCTGCCAGGGTCTCCCGCGGCTCACACGGATTCCTCCTCTAAGACGCCGAGCTCCATTTCCCCTGTGCGCGCGCGCACGTCAGTTCCCTTCTTCTGCCCTCGGTTCAGGGCATGTGCCCGCGCACGCATCCACAGGCGCAGCCACCCGGAGGCGCGGCCACACAGAGGCGCACCAGCCTCTTAAAGCACAGTACCCTTTTCCAATGCTGCAATTCAATACACCAATTCTTCTAGGATCTATAGCTCCTCCTCCAGGAACTCATCTAGACCTATCCCTGTCTCAGCCTGGCCCATTCACACCCCCCCACCATGCTACTCTGCCATTGGACCCTCTTGCCTATATATACCCTGCAGCTTCATTAACTCGTTGGCTGAGCATAGAACCAGTTGTTCTCATTACTCTCTGCCTCCCTAGTCCTGTCTTGTCCTATATTGTTTTGCAGTCTTTCTCGTGTACCGAACCGGCTTCCGCTACGTCTACCCGCACCTCTGGCATCCCGAACTCGGCATACGGCAACACGACTCTCCGCACCTCTGGCATCCCGATCTCGGCAAACGGTAAACGACAACGTCCTTCTCTCTAACCCCGGACTTGGCAAACAGCACCCTCTACCATCCGTACCTCTCCTGCCCCGATCCGGACTTCCAGACCACTCTACTCTCAAGACGTGCCCTCGTGGCTGTGGGTGGCGTTATATCCTATCCCACCTCAGCACCGCGGTCCCGTCTCGTTTGTGGTGAGCACGCCCTGACACTCTCACAGCCTGCAATTGTTCTCAACCCGCAGTAATGGTCTCCGTGGGAAAATGACTCCTCTGTCTTAGCCACGCCCTATGCGTTTCATCATCTATGATGACTTCATCAGGGGATACCCATTGGATGTGCTCCCACAGTATTTATAGCAAGGATATTTGCATATACTAATAAAACAATTAAAAAGTTCATTACAAACGTTCAACCAGTCTATTGCTTTAATCTTAATGCAGTGCAAATCCCAATAGACTGGTTATGAGGACCACACTATCTTTCAAAAAATGTGATTAGATGAATGTTTATCTAACAATAGGTACCTCCAACAAAACAATAAATACTGATATAAACATAACGAAGCAACTCCACAGGTGTCTGAAAGACAGAGGGGGGAGAGAAAAAAGTTGTTAGGGCGACAATTTCAGCAGCCGAACGGAGATATAGTGCTATATATATCTACATATACCCCCCCTTTTTTTTTACAAGAGAATATATAGGTATTTCACTGTATTTGTGCCATTGGATGTAGCACTTGGCTCTGTTTGTGTTTGTTTATAGTATATATTGCCATGCCCAGTAGCACTCCGTTTTGACATTTACATTTGACATTTATACTCACATACATATATATATACTGTATATATATATATATATATATATATATATATATATATATATATATATATATATATGTAACCCTTTTTGTGAACCGGCCGACCCACCCAATCTCACATTGGCCCCTCGTGGTCTAACCGGTCCCTTTCCCTGCAACACACCTGCTCCTAAAGGGTTACTGGTACTGAAACACACCTGCGGCTCCAGGAGATCTGAGCCTCCGCTAGCTGGGAGCCTGGGGAAACCCTTAACGTTACCTGGTGCAGCGCCTCCACTTACCCAGGATCCCCCGTTAGGAAAGATAGCCCTGAGTAAGAAATACCATAACACACGTGGATAAAACAATACTAACACTTTACTTGAGAACACATATCACATACCATAACACATTGCATAACATAACCCTTACATAACCAGATGCTCTACCCGCATCACCTCAGCCCAATGTCTGGTGTTCCCCACCCAGTGTCCTGTGATCACCCCACACCCAATGTCTCGTAAATCCTACGGAGGTCATGGGTGACTGCGCAGTCACTAAATTAAGCTAGGGCCCAGTTGGTGCACTTATATGTCAGAGGTACCTTCCGAGCACTCCGATGCTCGGGACCGCCACACACTTCTCAAAGGGTCAGACGTCCGTCTGATCCTATTCAGGTACTTCCGCCGTGGACCCCAACGAGGGTCCCACCGCTTCCCGGGAACTCCAACCGGATCACGGCAACACCAACCACATGGGAACAGCAACCGCAGCTATTCGCTTTCTGCCTAACTACTTCTAGAGTGACAGCAACCCTAACCTAGGGCCTGTCCCTGAGGAACCGCAACCTGGGATGGCTTGGGGAAAACTCCTAGGGCCTGTGGACAATAACCTGCCCCCCTTCCCCTAGCTACCCAGTCTCAACTGTAACTGCTAGTCCTAACAGCCTAACGCACCTGCAGCCAACACTCAGCTCACACTGTCAGCCTGCAGGGATTCACACACACTTCACACACACTGCACGCACTGCGCCCAGCACATGCAGCGACACACACACAGACAGCTGCAATCACACACAGCCACCTGGATCCCGCAGCAAATCCACTGCTTGCACACTGTGCCTCTTTGACAGTGCCCACAGCCCTCTCCGCTGTGGCACTGCCAAACCTGCACCTTCCACACTCAAGGGTCACCTCCCTAGCTAAGGCGTCCCTCTTCAGTTACCCCCTGCCCTTCCCGGGAATTGGGGCCTGCCTGGGGATCTAGGGAGAACCCTTACCTGATGCAGGAGCCACGCGCTCCCTGCACCCTTCCTACTCCTTCCTTCTCCTCTGCCTGACTGACGCATGCAAAGCCCGGGAAATGTATCTATATTCCCGGGCTGAGCTTCCTCCAGCCCTATTGGCCACACTCAGGCACCTGATGCCTGTCTCCCTAAGCCTCCTGGGAATTGTAGTTCCCAGGGGGCTGTCTATGCATTGGGGCCGCGTGCGTGCTTCCTTTGCGCATGCGCGAACCCCTAATGGCCGCCTCAACCTCTCTACTACCTTCCCTACTCTCGCGCGACCTCTCCCTAGCCCTGGAGTCCTATCGCGCTCTGGCCGCCTCCTGCGCATGCGCGAACCTACGCGCAATGGCGGCGCACTCTCCTCAAGCCGCCGAGCCGGTGGCAACGCGATCGCGGCCCTAGCGACGGCCCGATCGCGTTCCCGGCAACCGTCCTGCACCGCTCCCTGCAATGGCCCCCACCCTCGCGTTCTCCCGGCGGGTTCACCGCTGCCTCCGGCGGCACCCACGACCACCCGGTAAGCGCGGAGGGAGGTCAGGGAGCTAAATTTTACCTCGGGGCTACATTCTCCCCTTCGCAGAATCCCAACGCCCTCGCTTGGGTAGCAACCATACAGGGTAAAATACATGGCATAAATCACATCACATGTAACATGCATTTTGTCATCAATCCTCATATGGATACCCGAGGCCAGCTGAGTCTCAGAGTGGAGTGCCCCTAACAGATTGGGTGAGGGTATCCCACCTTGACTCCTGTGAGTCTTTTGGAACTCTAGACCCGTCCCTTGCACCAACCCACCTTCTCCCTCTCGCAAAAAAAAATGTACGGGGTCCTGGGTATTGACCCTTTCCGGTTCCTCCGGTCTCGTCTCACGGGAGACAGGGAGGCTCAGTCTCTTTCCTCGATCCACCACATGGCGAACACAGCGCTCCATTGCGCACCTAGGAGAGGCCACAACTACCAGAGCGGTCTCAACAGAGTCTTTGTCCGCTCCAACCATCCCTTTAACGGTGACTCCTTCTGTGGGCTGTACAACTTCTTCGGATAGGCCCGGGTCTTGAGAAGGCCAAGTTTGGAGACTCCTCGTGCAGGAGTATGTGTCGCTCCGGTCCGCTACACCGGATACCTTGGTGAGGTCGAGTTCGTTCCACGATCTGCAGAGATCTTCTGGGGGAGACACCTCCACCAGGACGCGATGACGGGGTGAGCTCATCGCCCGGGTGACCCTACCTCTGGAGTCACCAGGCTCCACGATCACCGGGGAGCTCACACCCGACACCCCTGGGGCAGTCAACTTACCCCTATCGTTGTCGGCAGGTACTGATCCCAAGCCTGGGACCGCTGGTACCTCGATGGTAGGCCGGACTGGCCGTTGCAGGGCACACGGGCCCACATAATGGTCTGCCTCAGTTGAGGTGGTTGCCTCGGTGACCTCACTGGAGTGGTCCGCCGGCAGGCGCATCACCACGCTCGGTTGGTCGCTAGAATCACCACACATGGGCGGGGGTATAAACACCTTACCCTGGCCTTCTGGAATCTGTGGTTCTGGTCTCGGTGGTTCCTGCTCAGGAACCGGGTCTGGAACCGACATCTGGGGTTCCGACATCTGGAGCTCCGCCTTCAGCGGCTCCGGCTCAGCGTCTGGGAAGTTCATGTGGGCACACGGGCCCTCCACCACCTCCATCGCTGAAGTGGACAATTCAGGAGCGGCTTCACCCACCTTGGGGGCACCATCAGGCGCCTCTTCCTCCGTAGGTTCCGCCATCAGAGGGTCCGGCTCTTCCAGTTGAAGGTCCCCTTGGAGAGGGTCTGCAACAGTGGCCGGGACACACGGGTCCTCGGCGGCCTCTGGAAGTAGAACAAACTGGGGACACGCATCACTTACTTCAGGAGAGAGGTCCGGCTCCTCCTCTTCTTCATCGGCTGGTTCCGCCGCCTGGGGCAGGACAGGCTTGAGGAACCAGGCCCCGCAACACTCACATTGAGGCTCCCACGCCAGTGCCTCCCTAGGACAGTCACAATTTGGCATAAAACACTGGGTACCCAGTTCTCCATCCAGCTCGATGTACTTGAAGTCGAGCGGTAACTGCGACAGGACTGCTCCCGAGGCACAGGCTTTTTGCAGGCAGGGACACACTAGCACAACTTCATCTAGTCCTGTCGCTCGCCAGGGCATATACACATTGGGGTGTAACCCCTGGCAGTCTATTTCCTTCTCAGAGGAAGGACACTCCATTTCTACAACAGTGTCCCCTCCCACTGGCCGTTCTGTAGGCTGCGGCAGTTTGGGTTGCAGGAACTGTACCGCACAGTCAGGACACTCGGGCCCTCGAGTCAATTCGCCGCGGAGGCAGTCGCATACCCTCAGGCAACAGTGCGTCCACTCTTCCCCATCTATCACTGTCCTTGTGAGCGCTACTGGTGACCTAGTTAACCCATCTACCCAGCCACCAGTCACCTCCCAGTCTCTGAATGCACACGGGCATAATGCTACTGGCCATGCTAAATCTGGGGTCCGTAGGACTCTATACAGCCAGGGGTGTTTTTCTTGGCACCCCTGGCTTTCCTGAGGGGGAACAGAAATTTCTGATCTCTGCTCAAGACACTCCCTCCCCCTGGTGGACTCTAGAGGAGGGGCAGCACAGTCTTTTGGGGAATGTTGCAAAACTGAGTTTCTCACAGTGTGGGGGCGGGGCTCGGGTTTTCCCGCCAGTCCTGGATAACTGTTGGCAACATTTTCCCGCGCGCCCGGGAACTTAGCACGTGGCTGCCTCCGCCTTGAGGGCTTCCCCATGGCGGAACAAAAATAGGACACAAATTTAGAAAAACATGTACAGGGCACCCCAGGTCTGATCATCTCAGCAGCGCCTCCAAATGTAACCCTTTTTGTGAACCGGCCGACCCACCCAATCTCACATTGGCCCCTCGTGGTCTAACCGGTCCCTTTCCCTGCAACACACCTGCTCCTAAAGGGTTACTGGTACTGAAACACACCTGCGGCTCCAGGAGATCTGAGCCTCCGCTAGCTGGGAGCCTGGGGAAACCCTTAACGTTACCTGGTGCAGCGCCTCCACTTACCCAGGATCCCCCGTTAGGAAAGATAGCCCTGAGTAAGAAATACCATAACACACGTGGATAAAACAATACTAACACTTTACTTGAGAACACATATCACATACCATAACACATTGCATAACATAACCCTTACATAACCAGATGCTCTACCCGCATCACCTCAGCCCAATGTCTGGTGTTCCCCACCCAGTGTCCTGTGATCACCCCACACCCAATGTCTCGTAAATCCTACGGAGGTCGTGGGTGACTGCGCAGTCACTAAATTAAGCTAGGGCCCAGTTGGTGCACTTATATGTCAGAGGTACCTTCCGAGCACTCCGATGCTCGGGACCGCCACACACTTCTCAAAGGGTCAGACGTCCGTCTGATCCTATTCAGGTACTTCCGCCATGGACCCCAACGAGGGTCCCACCGCTTCCCGGGAACTCCAACCGGATCACGGCAACACCAACCACATGAGAACAGCAACCGCAGCTATTCGCTTTCTGCCTAACTACTTCTAGAGTGACAGCAACCCTAACCTAGGGCCTGTCCCTGAGGAACCGCAACCTGGGATGGCTTGGGGAAAACTCCTAGGGCCTGTGGACAATAACCTGCCCCCCTTCCCCTAGCTACCCAGTCTCAACTGTAACTGCTAGTCCTAACAGCCTAACGCACCTGCAGCCAACACTCAGCTCACACTGTCAGCCTGCAGGGATTCACACACACTTCACACACACTGCACGCACTGCGCCCAGCACATGCAGCGACACACACACAGACAGCTGCAATCACACACAGCCACCTGGATCCCGCAGCAAATCCACTGCTTGCACACTGTGCCTCTTTGACAGTGCCCACAGCCCTCTCCGCTGTGGCACTGCCAAACCTGCACCTTCCACACTCAAGGGTCACCTCCCTAGCTAAGGCGTCCCTCTTCAGTTACCCCCTGCCCTTACCGGGAATTGGGGCCTGCCTGGGGATCTAGGGAGAACCCTTACCTGATGCAGGAGCCACGCGCTCCCTGCACCCTTCCTACTCCTTCCTTCTCCTCTGCCTGACTGACGCATGCAAAGCCCGGGAAATGTATCTATATTCCCGGGCTGAGCTTCCTCCAGCCCTATTGGCCACACTCAGGCACCTGATGCCTGTCTCCCTAAGCCTCCTGGGAATTGTAGTTCCCAGGGGGTTGTCTATGCATTGGGGCCGCGTGCGCGCTTCCTTTGCGCATGCGCGAACCCCTAATGGCCGCCTCAACCTCTCTACTACCTTCCCTACTCTCGCGCGACCTCTCCCTAGCCCTGGAGTCCTATCGCGCTCTGGCCGCCTCCTGCGCATGCGCGAACCTACGCGCAATGGCGGCGCACTCTCCTCAAGCCGCCGAGCCGGTGGCAACGCGATCGCGGCCCTAGCGACGGCCCGATCGCGTTCCCGGCAACCGGCCTGCACCGCTCCCTGCAATGGCCCCCACCCTCGCGTTCTCCCGGCGGGTTCACCGCTGCCTCCGGCGGCACCCACGACCACCCGGTAAGCGCGGAGGGAGGTCAGGGAGCTAAATTTTACCTCGGGGCTACATATATATATATAATTGCTTCCCCCCTCGGCGTGTGACATCATCACGTGACAGAACGTCATGACGCAAATGACGTCATGACGCAAATGACGTCACGACGCGATGACGTCACGCTGCTAAGCAACAGAGTAAATATCAACATAGAAAGAGAGAGACATAGGAAATCGGACAGCTAAACTGCTGTGCAGGCAGAGAAAGGCATGTAATAAAAAAAAACCTATTATATTCAGCAGGAAGTATTCAATAGTGAGCTGGAACAGTAGTATCTGGAGTTTAGAGTCCCTCTTTAGCATGAAGTCCAATACCATGATGAGCACAGCTGTAAATAAAAGTAATCTTAGTTAAGTCATAATGCAAGCACATAAACTGCACAACAATCACAGTAGCCTATGCGTATCAAGGTAGACAACCCCCACAAGAAGAATACCACAGGAGAAAAAATATCCACAGGAGAAAAAATATCCACAGGAGAAAAAATATCCACGGAATGGTAAAAATAGCAGGTAACGCAAAGCATAAGTGTAGCATTACCTCTTGGGGCATCAACCTCAAATGCACTCCTATATACCTTATGTTGTTTTGGATTACATGTCTTTCTCTGCCTGCCTGCACAGCCTGATCTGACACAGTGATTGTACTATGTATATATTTCTTCTGTATATTCTCTTTTATTATTTCCATTCCTGGTTTTTGTACTACTGGGTGGGAGGGGGGGGAGTTTTAGGGGATGGGTTGACTTGATAAACTGATAATGTTCAATATCCATGAGGACATGTCTTATTGATAATTTCCTTATTAGCGCATACAGGGCTCTCAGCAAGTTGTATTACTTAGTATGGGCATAACCCTTATCCAAGATGGCGGCTCTGGCTTCAGTATCGCTAGTGACCATGTGCAGTACTAGCAAGCCTCCTATTGGCTGAGACATCATGCAGGCTTCTGCGCGTGCGTGAGCAAAACCTAGGCTTGTGGTTTCTGGAGCAGAGAAGGTGATTACTCGTATCCCATTCCCCTCTTATCCCATCCCCCTCTTATCCCATTCCCCTCTTATCCCATTCCCCTCTTATCCCATCCCCCTCTTATCCCATCCCCCTCTTATCCCATCCCCCTCTTATCCCATCCCCCTCTTATCCCATTCCCCTCTTATCCCACCCCCCTCTTATCCCACCCCCCTCTTATCCCACCCCCCTCTTATCCCACTCCCCTCTTATCCCACCCCCCTCTTATCCCACCCCCCTCTTATCCCACCCCCCTCTTATCCCATTCCCCTCTTATCCCATTCCCCTCTTATCCCATCCCCCTCTTATCCCATTCCCCTCTTATCCCATTCCCCTCTTATCCCATCCCCCTCTTATCCCATCCCCCTCTTATCCCATTCCCCTCTTATCCCATCCCCCTCTTATCCCATTCCCCTCTTATCCCACCCCCCTCTTATCCCACCCCCCTCTTATCCCACTCCCCTCTTATCCCACCCCCCTCTTATCCCACCCCCCTCTTATCCCACCCCCCTCTTATCCCATCCCCCTCTTATCCCATCCCCCTCTTATCCCATCCCCCTCTTATCCCATCCCCCTCTTATCCCATCCCCCTCTTATCCCATCCCCCTCTTATCCCATCCCCCTCTTATCCCATCCCCCTCTTATCCCATCCCCCTCTTATCCCATCCCCCTCTTATCCCATTCCCCTCTTATCCCATCCCCCTCTTATCCCATCCCCCTCTTATCCCATCCCCCTCTTATCCCATCCCCCTCTTATCCCATCCCCCTCTTATCCCATCCCCCTCTTATCCCATCCCCCTCTTATCCCATTCCCCTCTTATCCCATTCCCCTCTTATCATTGTACTCCCCTCCCTATAATTATGTAATGAGGGGGGGGTGAGAGGGGCTCAGTGAGGGGGGGGGTGAGAGGGGCTCAGTGAGGGGGGGGTGAGAGGGGCTCAGTGAGAGGGGCTCAGTGAGGGGGGGGGTGAGAGGGGCTCAGTGAGGGGGGGTGAGAGGGGCTCAGTGAGGGGGGGGTGAGAGGGGCTCAGTGAGGGGGGGGGGTGAGGGGAACTCGGAGGGGGGGTGAGGGGAACTCGGAGGGGGGGTGAGGGGAACTCGGAGGGGGGGTGAGGGGGACTCGGAGGAGGGGGTGGGTGAGAGGGACTCGGAGGAGGGGGTGAGAGGGACTCGGAGGGGGGGGTGAGAGGGACTCGGAGGGGGGGGGTGAGAGGGACTCGGAGGGGGGGTGAGAGGGACTCGGAGGGGGGGGGTGAGAGGGTGTCGGAGGGGGGGGGGTGAAAGGGACTCGGAGGGGGGGGGGGTGAGAGGGACTCGGAGGGGGGGTGAGAGGGACTCGGAGGGGGGGGGTGAGAGGGACTCGGAGGGGGGGGTGAGAGGGACTCGGAGGGGGGGTGAGAGGGACTCGGAGGGGGGGGGTTAGAGGGGCTGGGGGGGGGTGAGAGGGGCTCGGGGGGTTGAGAGGGGCTCAGGAGGGGGGATGGGGGGGTGAGAGGGGCTCAGTGAGGGGGGACGGGGGATGAGAGGGGCTCAGTGAGGGGGAGGCGCGATGAGAGGGGCTCAGTGAGGGGGGAGGGGGGTGAGAGGAGCTCAGTGAGGGTGAGAGGGGCTCAGTGAGGGGGATGAGGGGCTCAGTGAGGGGGGAGGGGTGGTGAGGGGCTCAGTGAGAGGGGGAGGGGGGGTGGAGGGGCTCAGTGAGGGGGTGGGAGGGGCTCAGTGAGGGGGGGTTAGAGGGGCTCGGGGAGGGGGGGGAGAGGGGCTCAGTGAGGGGGGGAGGGGGTGAGAGGGGCTCAGTGAGGGGGATGAGAGGGGCTCAGTGAGGGGGGGAGGGGGTGGTGAGAGGGGCTCAGTGAGGGGGGGGTGAGAGGGGCTCAGTGAGGGGGGGGAGGGGGGGTGAGAGGGGCTCAGTGAGGGGGTGGGAGGGGCTCAGTGAGGGGGGTTTAGAGGGGCTCGGGGAGGGGGGGAGAGGGGCTCAGTGAGGGGGGGGAGAGGGGCTCAGTGAGGGGGGGAGGGGGTGAGAGGGGCTCAGTGAGGGGGGAGGGGGTGAGAGGGGCTCAGTGAGGGGGGAGGGGGTCTGTGAGGGGGGGTGAGAGATGCTCAGTGAGGAGGGAGGGGGGGTGAGGGGCTCAGTGAGGGGGGTGAGAGGGTCTCAGTGACGGGGGTGAGAGGGTCTCAGTGAGGGGGGTGAGAGGGTCTCAGTGAGGGGGTAGAGGGGGTGAGAGGGGCTCAGTAAGGGGTTAGGGGGGGGTGAGAGGGGCTCAGTGAGGGGGATGGGGTTGAGAGGGGCTCAGTGAGGGGGGAGGGAGGGTGAGAGGGGCTCAGTGAGGGGGGGGAGGGGGGGGAGAGGGGCTCAGTGATGGGGGGAGGGGGGGTGAGAGGGGCTCAGTGAGGGGGAGAGGGGCTCAGTGAGGAGGGGGTGAGAGGGGCTCAGTGAGGAGGGTGTGAGGGGGGTGCTCAGTGAGAGGGGCTCAGTGAGGGGGGGTGAGAGGGGCTCAGTGAGGGGGGGTTAGAGGGGCTCAGTGAGGGGGTGAGGGGGGGGTGAGAGGGGCTCAGTGAGGGGGGGTGACAGGGGCTCAGTGAGGGGGGCTGAGGGGGGGGGTGAGAGGGGCTCAGTGAGGGGGAGAGGGTCTCAGTGAGGGGGGTGAGAGGGGCTCAGTGAGGGGGATGAGAAGGTCTCAGTGAGGGGGAGAGGGTCTCAGTGAGGGGGGTGAGAGGGTCTCAGTGAGGGGATAGGGGGGGTGAGAGGGGCTCAGTGAGGGGGTAGGGGGGGTGAGAGGTGCTCAGTGAGGGGGATGGGGTTTAGAGGGGCTCAGTGAGGGGGTGAGAGGGGCTCACTGAGGGGGGGAGGGGGGGTGAGAGTGGCTCAGTGAGGGGGGGTGAGAGGGGCTCAGTGATGGGGGGAGGGGTGGTGAGAGGGGCTCAGTGAGGGGGGGTGAGAGGGGCTCAGTGAGGGGGGGTGAGAGGGGCTCAGTGAGGGGGAGAGGGTCTCAGTGAGGGGGTGAGATTGGCTCAGTGAGGGGGATGAGAGGGTCTCAGTGAGGGGGAGAGGGTCTCAGTGAGGGGGGTGAGAGGGTCTCAGTGAGGGGGTAGGGGGGTGAGAGGGTCTCAGTGAGGGGGTAGGGGGGGTGAGAGGGGCTCAGTGAGGGGGATGGGGTTGAGAGGGGCTCAGTGAGGGGGGAGGGAGGGTGAGAGGGGCTCAGTGAGGGGGGGTGAGGGGGGCTCAGTGAGGGGGGGGTGAGAGGGGCTCAGTGAGGGGGGGGGTGAGAGGGGCTCAGTGAGGGGGAGAGGGTCTCAGTGAGGGGGGTGAGATTGGCTCAGTGAGGGGGATGAGAGGGTCTCAGTGAGGGGGAGAGGGTCTCAGTGAGGGGGGTGAGAGGGTCTCAGTGAGGGGGTAGGGGGGTGAGAGGGGCTCAGTGAGGGGGTAGGGGGGGTGAGAGGGGCTCAGTGACGGGGATGGGGTTGAGAGGGGCTCAGTGAGGGGGGAGGGAGGGTGGGAGGGGGGGGTGAGAGGAGCTCAGTGAGGGGGGAGGGGGGGTGAGAGGGGCTCAGTGATGGGGGTGAGTGGGGCTCAGTGATGGGGGTGAGAGGGGCTCAGTGAGGGGGAGAGGGGCTCAGTGAGGAGGGGGGGAGAGGGGCTCAGTGAGGGGGAGAGGGGCTCAGTGAGGAGGGGGTGAGTGGGGCTCAGAGAGGGGGGTGCTCAGTGAGGGGGGAGGGGGGGAGAGGGGCTCAGTGAGGGTGAGAGGGGCTCAGTGAGGGTGAGAGGGGCTCAGTGAGGGGAGGAGGGGGGTGAGAGGGGCTCAGTGAGAGGTGGAGGGGTGTGAGAGGTGCTCAGTGAGGGGGTGATAGGGGCTTGGGGAGGGGGGGTGAGAGGGGCTCAGTGAGGGGGTGAGAGGGGCTCGGGGAGGGGGGGGTGAGAGGGGCTCGGGGAGGGGGGGTGAGAGGGGCTCGGGGAGGGGTTGTGAGAGGGGCTCGGGGAGGGGGGGTGAGAGGGGCTCGGGAAGGGGGGGTGAGAGGGGCTCAGTGAGGGGGGATGGGCGGGAGAGGGGCTCCGTGGGGGGGGAGAGGGGCTCGGTGTGGGAGGAGAGGGGTTCGGTGAGGGGTGTGAGGGGCTGGGTGGGGTGAGAGGGGCTCAGGGAGGGGGGGGGTGAGGGGTTCGGTGAGGGGGGGAGAGGGGCTCGGTGACGGAAGGAAGGGCTCTGTGAGAGGGGGGGAGGGGCTCGGTGAGGGGGGGAGGGGCTCGGTGAGGGGGGGAGGGGCTCGGTGAGGGGGGGAGGGGCTCGGTGAGGGGGGGAGGGGCTCGGTGAGGGGGGGAGGGGCTCGGTGAGGGGGGGAGGGGCTCGGTGAGGGGGGGAGGGGCTCGGTGAGGGGGGGAGGGGCTCGGTGAGGGGGGGGGAGGGGCTCGGTGAGGGGGGGAGAGGGGCTCGGTGAGGGGGGGAGGGGCTCGGTGAGGGGGGGAGGGGCTCGGTGAGGGGGGGAGAGGGGCTCGGTGAGGGGGAGAGGGGGCTCGGTGAGGGGGAGAGAGGGGCTCGGTGAGGGGAGAGAGGGGCTCGGTGAGGGGGGAGAGGGGCTCGGTGAGGGGGAGAGAGGGGCTCGGTGAGGGGGGGAGAGGGGCTCGGTGATGGGAGGGAGAGAGGGGCTCGGTGAGGGTGGGAGAGAGGGGCTCGGTGAGGGGGGAGAGGGGCTCGGTGAGGGGGGGAGAGGGGCTCGGTGAGGGGGGGAGAGAGGGGCTCGGTGGGGGGGAGAGGGGCTCGTGAGGTGGGGGGTGAGGGGCTCGGTGAGGGGCTCGGTGAGGAGCGGGAGAGGGACTCGGTGAGGGGGGGAGAGGGGTTTGTGAGGGGTGGTGTGAGGGGCTCAGTGAGGTGGGGGTGAGAGGGGCTCAGTGAGGTGGGGGGTGAGAGGGGCTCAGTGAGGGGGGGTGAGAGGGGCTCAGTGAGGGGGGGATGAGAGGGGCTCAGTGAGGGGGGGTGAGAGGGGCTCAGTGAGGGGGGGTGAGAGGGGCTCAGTGAGGGGGGGGTGAGAGGGGCTCAGTGAGGGGGGGGTGAGATGGGCTCAGTGAGGGGGGGTGAGAGGGGCTCAGTGAGGGGGGGGGTGAGAGGGGGCTCAGTGAGGGGGGGGTGAGAGGGGCTCAGTGAGGGGGGGTGAGAGGGGCTCAGTGAGGGGGGGTGAGAGGGGCTCAGTGAGGGGGGGGTGAGAGGGCTCAGTGAGAGGGGCTCAGTGAGGGGGGGTGAGGGGGTGAGAGGGGCTCAGTGAGGGGGGGTGAGAGGGGCTCGGGGAGGGGGAGGGGTGTGAGGGGCTCAGTGAGGGGGGTGAGAGGGGCTTGGGGCGGGTTGAGAGGGGCTCGGAGGGGGGGGTGAGGGGCTCAGGAGGGGGGGATGGGGGTGTGAGTGGCTCAGGGGGGGGGGGTGAGGGGCTCTGGGAGGGGGGATGAGAGGGGCTCTGTGAGGGGGGGAGGTTTGGTGAGAGGGGCTCAGTGAGGGGGGGGAGGGGGCTCAGTGAGGGGGGGAGGGGTGGTGAGGGGCTCAGTGAGGGTGATAGGGGCTCAGTGAGGGGGTGGGAGGGGCTCAGTGAGGGGGGTTAGAGGGGCTCGGGGAGGGGGGGAGAGGGGCTCCGTGAGGGGGTGAGAGGGCTCAGTGTGGGGGTGAGAGGGGCTCAGTGAGGGGCTCAGTGAGGGGGGTGAGAGGGGCTCAGTGAGGGGGTAGGGGGGGTGAGAGGGGCTCAGTGAGGGGGGAGGGGTTGAGAGGGGCTCAGTGAGGGGAGGGAGGGTGAGAGGGGCTCAGTGAGGGGGGGAAAGGAGGTGAGAGGGGCTCAGTGATGGGGGGGTGAGAGGGGCTCAGTGAGGGGGGAGGGGGGTGAGAGGGGCTCGGTGAGGGGGGTGAGAGGGGCTCGGGGAGGGGGGCTGAGGGGCTCGGTGAGGGGGGGGTGAGGGGCTCGGTGAGGGGGGGAGAGGGGCTCGGTGAGGGGGGGGAGAGGGGTTTGTGAGGGGGGGAGAGGGGCTTGTGAGTGGGGGGGGGGCTCGGTGATGGGGGAGAGGGGCTCGGTGAGGGGGGGGAGAGGGGCTCGGTGAGGGGGGGGAGAGGGGCTCGGTGAGGGGGGGGAGAGGGGCTCGGTGAGGGGGGGGAGAGGGGCTCGGTGAGGGGGGAAGAGGGGCTCGGTGAGGGGGGAGAGGGGCTCGGCGAGGGGGGGAAGAGGGGCTCGGCGAGGGGGGAGAGGGGCTCGGCGAGGGGGGGAGAGGGGCTCGGCGAGGCGGGGAGAGGGGCTCGGTGAGGGGGGAGAGAGGCTCGGTGAGGGGGGGGAGGGTCTCGGTGAGGGGGGAGAGGGTCTCGGTGAGGGGGGGAGAGGGTCTCGGTGAGGGGGGGAGAGGGGCTCGGTGAGGGGGGGAGAGGGGGCTCGGTGAGGGGGGGAGAGGGGCTCGTGAGGAGGGAAGAGGTGAGAGGGAAGGCCCGGTGATCGGTAGGGGGGAGTCGAGAGGGGCTGGTGGGAGGGGCCGTGAGGGGGGGGAGAGGGGCTTGGTGAGGGGGGGGAGAGGGGCCCGTGAGGGGGGGGAGAGGGGCTCTGTGAGGGGTGGAGAGGGGCTCTGTGAGGGGGGGGGAGAGGGGCTCGGTGAGGGTGGGAGGGGCTCGGTGAGGGGGTGGGAGAGGGGCTCGGTGAGGGGGTGGGAGAGGGGCGGTAAGGGGGGGGAGAGGGGCTCGGTGAGGGGGAGGGGGGGGAGGGAGAGAAAAGCCCGGGGAGGGGGTGTGTGAGGGGGAGAGAAGTCTGGGGAGGGGTGTGTGAGGGAGAGAGAAGCCTGGGGAGGGGTGTGTGTGAGGGAGAGAGAAGCCTGGGGAGGGGGGTGTGTGAGGGAGAGAGAAGCCTGGGGAGGGGGGTGTGTGAGGGAGAGAGAAGCCTGGGGAGGGGTGTGTGAGGGAGAGAGAAGCCTGGGGAAGGGGGTGTGTGAGGGGGATAGAAGCCTGGGGAGGGGTGTGTGTGAGGGAGAGAGAAGCCTGGGGAGGGGTGTGTGAGGGAGAGAGAAGCCTGGGGAGGGGTGTGTGTGAGGGAGAGAGAAGCCTGGGGAGGGGTGTGTGTGAGGGAGAGAGAAGCCTGGGGAGGGGTGTGTGAGGGAGAGAGAAGCCTGGGGAGGGGGTGTGTGAGGGAGAGAGAAGCCTGGGGAGGGGGGGTGTGAGGGAGAGAGAAGCCTGGGGAGGGGGGGTGTGAGGGAGAGAGAAGCCTGGGGAGGGGTGTGTGTGAGGGAGAGAGAAGCCTGGGGAGGGGTGTGTGAGGGAGAGGGAAGCCTGGAGAGGGGGTGTGTGAGGGAGGGAGAAGCCTGGGGAGGGGTGTGTGTGAGGGAGAGAGAAGCCTGGGGAGGGGTGTGTGAGGGAGAGAGAAGCATGGGGAGGGGTGTGTGAGGGAGAGAGAAGCCTGGGGAGGGGTGTGTGTGAGGGAGAGAGAAGCCTGGGGAGGGGGTGTGTGAGGGAGAGAGAAGCCTGGGGAGGTGGGGTGTGAGGGAGCGAGAAGCCTAGTGAGGGGGTGTGTGAGGGATAGAGAAGCCTGGGGAGGGGGTGTGTGAGGGAGAGAGAAGCCTGGGGAGGTGGGGTGTGAGGGAGAGAGAAGCCTAGTGAGGGGGTGTGTGAGGGGGGTGGGGTGTGTGAGGGAAAGAGAAGCCCAATGATGAAGGAGGTGGGGTGTGAGGGAGCGAGAAACCCAGTGAGGGAGGAGGGGGGGTGAGGGAGAGAGAAACCCAGTGGGGGGGGGGGGGGGGGTGTGAGTAGCACTGTGGATTTTACTGGACACCTGTTACATAAAGCTTGGCCCCCTGCAGACGCACTTACCAGAATTCCCTCCTACTGTCTCTGTACGTTCTCCCTCCTACTGTCTCTGTACGTTCTCCCTCCTACTGTCTCTGTACGTTCTCCCTCCTACTGTCTCTGTACGTTCTCCCTCCTACTGTCTCTGTACGTTCTCCCTCCTACTGTCTCTGTACGTTCTCCCTCCTACTGTCTCTGTACGTTCTCCCTCCTACTGTCTCTGTACGTTCTCCCTCCTACTGTCTCTGTACGTTCTCCCTACCTACCAATTAGATTGTAAGCTCCTCGGAGCAGGGACTCCTCTTCCTAAATGTTACTTTTATGCCTGAAGCACTTATTCCCATGATCTGTTATTTATATTATCTGTTATTTATATGATTACCACGTGTATTGCTACTGTGAAGCGCTATGTACATTAATGGCGCTATATAAATAAAGACATACAATACAATACAGAGAGACACAGTGCGGAGGGAGGGGGGCAGAGAGGCACAGTGGGGGGGAGAGAGGCACAGTGGGGGGGAAAAGAGGCGCAGTGAGGGGGGGAGAGGCACAGTGGGGGGGGAGAGAGGCACAGTGGGGGGGGGAGAGAGGCACAGTGGGGGGGAGGGAGAGGCACAGTGGGGGGGAGGGAGAGGCACAGTGGGGGGGAGAGAGAGGCACAGTGGGGGGGGAGAGAGGCACAGTGGGGGGGGAGAGAGACACAGTGGGGGGTGGAGAGAGGCACAGTGGGGGGGAGAGACGCAGTGAGGAGGGGAGAGCGAGGCACAGTGAGGGGAGAGCGAGGCACAGTGAGGGGAGAGCGAGGCACAGTGAGGAGGGGAGAGCGAGGCACAGTGAGGAGGGGAGAGCGAGGCACAGTGAGGAGGGGTGAGCGAAGCACAGTGAGGAGGGGTGAGCAAGGCACAGTGAGGAGGGGAGTGCGAGGCACAGTGAGGAGGGGAGAGCGAGGCACAGTGAGGTGCCGAGAGTGAGAGGTGCACAGTGAGGTGATTGAGAGAGGCACGGTGAGGGGGAGATGTGAGGCACAGTGGTGAGGTTGAGAGAGGCACAGTGAGGGGGTTGAGAGGCGAAGTGAGACACAGTGAGGGGGTTCAGAGAGGCGAAGTGAAGGGGGTTGAGAGGTACAGGGGGGTTGAGACACTGAGGGGGGAGGGAGAAAGGCGCAGTGAGGAGGGGGACAGAGGCACAAGGGAGACAGAGCACAGTGAGGTGGGGAGAGAGAGCACAGCGGAGTGGGGAGAGGCACAGTGAGGGGGGAGAGAAGTGCAGAGAGAGGGGGGTTGTTACAGTGAGGGTGGGATAGTTAGTGAGTGTTTTTAAATAGTTTTTTTAGTTATTAAGCTTTCTTTGTTCAAACTTTTATAATAGGAAATTAACTGTTTTCTTAAATGAACTGGTCCTGTCTGATTTTGGAACAGCAGTAATTTAAAGATTGAAAGCAGATTGAAACTTTCTAAAGCAGATCAAGCTGTGATACAGTACACACTGCAGCCCAATGTCTCTGTAAGGCTAAGGCCCCGCTGCACACGTCCGCACGGCTGTCTTGCTTGACGGCGGCGCGTGCAACTCACTGCACCGCGATGTGCGGTCCGCAGGAAACCTTTTCTGGCGCGGGGGGGGGGGGCGTGGCCATGACGTGAGGGGTTGGGACCGCCCCTCGGCCGTTCAGCCCCTCAACTCCTCAACCGCTGAGCCCCCCCGCCCCTCGGCCCCTCAACCCCTCACACACACAGACAGGCACTCACGCACTCAGGCACACACACAGACAGGCACTCACGCACTCAGGCACACACACAGACAGGCACTCACGCACTCAGGCACACACGCAGACAGGCACTCACGCACTCAGGCACACACGCAGACAGGCACTCACGCACTCAGGCACACAGACAGGCACTCACGCACTCAGGCACACACACAGACAGGCACTCACGCACTCAGGCACACACACAGACAGGCACTCACGCACTCAGGCACACACACAGACAGGCACTCACGCACTCAGGCACACACACAGACAGGCACTCACGCACTCAGGCACACACACACACAGACAGACAGGCACTCACGCACTCAGGCACACACACACAGACAGACAGGCACTCACGCACTCTGGCACACACACACAGACAGGCACTCACGCACTCAGGCACACACACACACAGACAGGCACTCATGCACACACACAGACAGGCACTCACGCACTCAGGCACACACACACAGACAGACAGGCACTCACGCACTCTGCCACACACAGGCACTCAGGCACACACACAGACAGGCACTCACGCACTCAGGCACACACACACAGACAGACACTCACGCACTCAGACACACAGGCACTCACGCACTCAGGCACACAGACAGACAGGCACTCACGCACTCAGGCACACACACACAGGCACTCAGGCACACAGGCACACAGACAGGCACTCGCACTCAGGCACACACACAGACAGGCACTCGCACTCAGGCACACACACAGACAGGCACTCACGCACTCAGGCACACACACACAGGCACTCACGCACTCACAAATACACACTGGGGGGTGAATCGGAGCAGGGGGGGAATCGGAAGGGGGATCGCTGACACACAGCTCGGCAGGCGATTTAACCCCGTCACTGCTAGGGGGGCCTTCAACCCAATACTTAGGTGCTGACATTGTCCCGCAATACAATACAACGGCGATTCCCCACTCTACAGTATGCTTACAGGTGTGTGTCACACACACACACACACACCTCCCGTGGCGAAGAGGAGAGAGTCTGTGGGAGGGAGCAGGGGGGGCTCCCTTGGTGCTGCAGAGTTTATTTAAAATCGCTGCTTTCCCCCCACCCTCTCCTGCCCGCTCCCCGAAGCCTCCCCTCCTCATTGGCTCACAGCCACACCACGCGACGCGTCGCCGTTTGGGATTACAATTCTCTTGCATCCCCTGGCCGCTGACGCGTCACAGCGCGTAGTGAGCCGTGCGGGGAGGAGGGACTGGGACCTGCTCGGGAGAATAACATCAGATGGTGCGTAACGCGCACGCGGCTGCCCGCGCCGCCGGACGCAGACGGACCAAAGCCTAACAGCTCTCTACAGCACAGACACCATTATTTTGTCTATGGATTTATAGATGTTCTATGATTTGTTTTACCATTAAGGTGACTGACTGGTGGAAGTCTCACAGGGCCACAGCTGGAGGGCAATAAGTGGATTGGCCCCGACGGTCTCCATCGCTATTATTTTATATTGTTCGCATGGCACATGGGATGTTCCATGTGGAAAAAAAAAGAAGGGATTATAGAATTTATCAGCAGAGCTTGGTGGGCGCCTGGCTTGTCAAAAGCAGCGACTGATTTTTTGCCAGCAATGTGCTATTCACAGGCAACATAAAGCAGGAAAGGCTATAAACTCTACACCACGCAATCATCCGCCTTGTCCATGGGGCCCTTGTGTTAATCTACAGATCGATTTGATCGCGTTACCCAGAAGTTTGCATTTTCAATGTGTATTGGTTCTAATTTGTACTTTCTCAGGATGGGTTGAGGCATACCCCTGCCTATATGTGGACCCTAAGACAGTGGCAAAGACATTTTTAAAGGAATGTATCCCTAGGTAGGGTTTGTCTCACCATATTTATTCAGACAGAGGGACTCATGAGTTTGGGAATTGAGTATTATCTTCACTGCTCACATCATCCACAGAGTGCTGGGGTAGTTGAAAGGGTTAATGGAAACCCCTCAAAAAAAATTGCTAAAATGTGTGATCAAATGGCCTGAGGCTCTCCCTGTGGCTCTAATGTCCATCCCAAGCTCCCCTACTAGAAAACATATGAAATACTTATGGGTAGACCAATGACAACTGGCAGTTCAAAGGAACTGGTTGTAAAGGATCACGCAATCTATGATGAGACATTAAATAGATATTGTATGGAACGAGCTGTCACAGGAGACCAGGACATTTAACACCGGGATCAGTGTCACGAGACAGGACACAGTAGTAGCATAAACAAAAGTTTATTCTGACAAGCCAGCAAACATACCACACAATCACAGTGTAACACTCACCAACTGGGGCCTAAGGGGGAAGAATCTAGCCTCAACTAGGTGCAGGGGCCTGCTTCGGTAGGCTTGCCCTGAACCGCTTCTTCTCCATCTTCAGTGCTATTCTACGAGTAGCACTTTAGAATAGCCCCCCAGTCGTGACGTCTCAGTCCACGCTCCAAGATCAACTCCAAAATCACTTGGTACTCTGATCGGCCATGCCCCTTACATAGGCCTCGGTTTGCTATCTTTGCAGAGGCCGCCGACCAATTAGAGCACAGATCTTGACAGTGCAGCCAATCGGAGGACGAGGGATCGTCTAGCAGCACCAATCAGAGAGGGCCGACTTAGGGACTCTGGACTGCTCATAGGGGAGGCAGCCACTGGCGAGTGGGAAATTCGAACTGGCCAATGGGAATTGTGCCTACGGGGCTGAGACCCGGCAACGGTTACATTGGCCAGCCCCATACCCCTGCAGGTTAGGCGCCCCAGCGTCTCGGAGAACAAAGGCTCTGCACTGCAAATCAGAGACAACAGGGGGTTAAATGTCTAACCCCTGTGGGATAAATACGTAGAATATCCTTATAAGAATCCAGGACGAGATATGATCTATAAAAGAGAAAAATGCCAATATGGTGAAGTACGTTTTATCATATAAATAAAGCGCAAGAAAAGTGGCTACTTACAAGGTAGCTCAAATAAACAGGCATGTAAGGATAAAATCCTTTCTTTAGCTGCAGCAGAGGGGCTGGTGATGTCAGGAACTCCTCTCAGGTTTTACACCCTGTGCTCAAAATCACTGAAGATCCCTTGGTTGAAAGTGAACTACACAGTCCCAATAGCCTTGAATAAGGCTTTGCAGCACAGGCAGGAGAGTAAAATGTCCTTACTTCAGACAGACAGGGAGATCTGTTCAGAGACCCTCACGCTACCGGTGTTATCTGTGAAAGACTTCATCTGGGGCATCATTTGCGCCTTTTTGTATTTTGTCTTTTTGTATATCATGGGTGTTGTGTACATCCATTATGTCACGGTAGCTTATGACAAGATATAATGAACACCAAATATCTGGGTTGAACTGAACGAGGCTTAGATATAATAAAATATATTTATTCCTTAAAAAGGTGAACACAGCAATATAGTACAATTAACAGGCAAGAAGGTAACACTTACTTAGGGTTGGGGGATGGAGAAGTATCAGCTAGCAATTCTCCAGCAATCCGGTGACATTCCAGGTGGAATCAGAAGCACCAACTAAAAACTGTAGGGTGGACACAGTTTATATACCTGTGTAACCCTATTCTTAACATTGAATACAGACTATTGGTGAACAATTATCTGTATCCAATCCCTAACGTGGAGACACAGATTAACCTATGCCCCCCAGCTAATTAGCCCATGTGTACTGGGACTCTATGGGTAGCCCCATAATTAAATCAAGGGCGACGACCAGTCTACCAAATGAAGTATCTGCATTGTTTGTAGGTGTAGACATAACACTTACAAACCACTCCAGTTTTATGATTCTCCACCCTCAGGTAACAATTAGAGTGGCAGAGTCTGTTGATTAGTACTGGTCTGTTGATTAGTACTTAGTGTAAACAATCCGGGCAGTTAACTTTTGATCACAGTGCTTAGGCTCAATCAGCCGGCTGCCCTTCATGACCTATTAGCATAGCAGATGGTCTGCATTTTCAGAGCAGATCCAAAATACCATACATATACTTTAATATCTACACATATTAATAAGTTCCATTCTGGTGGGCTCAGTGGGTCGAAATTTGCCAGTTCTTAATGCCTACAGTGACTCCACACATTGGCCAAATATCAACTCTCTGCGACCTCCAGAACTGGAGATACAGAAATGCACTTTAAAACTTTAAAATACAGGATTATAATGAAACATGGGAACAGGGGAACATACATTTTCCTGACATGACAAGGTGTAAGCCACATTCCTGGACCGCAGTCCAGTTAACCCCTTGCCTCCCTGGTGAGTTCAGGGGGTGGCCATATGGGGTGCAACCTCTTTAATACCTGGCCAACCCCCTCTCCCTCTACACATTACATTACGGCAGCACTCATTTTACACCATTTTTACTATTGTTGATAATTAGTTTTGCGCACCTTATTTTGTGTGTATATATATATATATATACACACACACACGATACCATTCTGTGGCTAACTAAATGCTTTTATTCTTTCGAGGTTTCGAGATTCACTGATCTCTTCTTCCGGCGATGTTACAATGAATGAATGAAGCTAAAAAGAGGGTTTAAACTTAAAAACAGTGCATACTGGAATGTGATCTGTGATGGAAAACAATCCCTTCCCTGTGCAGTTTTATGGCTAGAGGTGATAAAATGTCCCTGAATGTCAGTGATGTGAGAATATGTGTGTGTCTCGATTTAGTCCATCGCTAAGTGTCCCGAACAGTTGCATACATTTGTATTCATGCAGCCATGTCTCTTTCGGTGTTCTGAGATTACCTTTGAGTATTGCCACCTTCATGGCTGCATGAATACAAGTTTATGCAACTGTTCGGGACACTTAGCGATGGCCTAAATCGAGACCGAAATTTTACTGACATGAGAACTCTCTTCCCATGAGTGCTAAGGCCATGTCCGTACATACTGCCCTATATGTATCTATATAGAAACCCTGTCTTCCCATAAGAGAAGGCACAAAAGCAGCAACACTCCGATAAGCAAAAATACATGTATTAGCAGTGACAAAACAGCACACTATAAACCCATGTATGTATGTATATATGTATATATATATATGTACGAACACAAAAAGAAAAAGAGGGTTTGTTGAAAACACACAAAATATGTGAAAGTACAAAATGGATTTTATTAGCAATACAAAACACAAAAATAATATTAAAATATACCTAAACACATACTAAATGAACACTGCTGAACCAAAGAATACACAATAAAAATGTAGAGACCCCAAATATGTAACATGCAAAATACATAGGTATGATAATGCAAATCCAGGGGAAAATAATTTCCCCTGGAAATGCAATGGAGATCGGCCGATCAGCAACACATGATAATACAAATGACTGGAAAAAAACAATATCTACACAAACCCAAGTAAACACAGAAAAAAGAGCAACAATGAAAATATAATAAATGAATACCCTAGATGCTGTGTAGCCAGAAGGTGGTGGCTAAACCCTGGCAGTTATAATAAAGAGCCAGAGAAAGACAGAAAATAAATGTCTAAAATATGCATAGGTGGGGTCCCCTCAAAGACTAAAATGGAAACAATGAGTCAGCAGAGAAAACAAGGGAGAAAAGCATGAGAAAATAACTCCCTAATGCCACAGCTAGGTGTAACTGATATAAGCTGTGGCAGACAAAAATGATAGTGTCCCAAAGGCTACCGTGGAGCAAGGAAATGTCCAGATACTTGCTATGACGCTGCACCAAACATCCAGAGGAGAAGGGGGTTGTTAGCACCGCCAGAGGGTAAATTTAACCCCTACATCTGGCCTAGTGATTTATTTTGATCTATGGGGGGTGGTTTTGTGTGTGTGTGTGTGTGTGTGTTACCTAGGCACAAATGAAAGAACAAGGGAGAGGGAGGAAAGAAAACATAGGGTAGTATGTCTAATCAAGCGTCACAAACAAATGGTGAGAACTACACCCACCCTTAGGTGGTAAATAAGAGCCTTTATCCACACAATTGGGATCTGGACCTGTGGAGTTAACTCTAGCAGAGATGTCGGTTGCATTCTTTCTTGATTGAATTTTGATCTCAGATGAATACCATATCATGAGGATAGAGAGGGAACATATGTAGTGCAACACAGTTTTATTAAAAAAACTAAAAAACACAAGAATAAAATACTCACCCTGTAAGTATAAAAATGGGCAATTGGAGAGATTTTAACCAAACTGAGTCTCTCGCATTCAGTTTGTGCCCTGACCCGCTGATGTCCAATAGTATAGACCAGTCCTTTCCACACCGATTTTACATTTGTTACAAGTCCAAGTTTTTATTAGATTATCACACTAGGATCAGGCGCTTTTTTCTTTCTTCGTTTGTGTGTGTGTATGAATGTATATATTGTGTGCGCGCGTGCCATGCCAATGGCTATCTGGCCCTTTGAGCCACTAAGGGGTTAATATATCACAAAGTACAACAAAAGCTATTTGATAACAACTTTTTCTCATCTACTATTGTATGGGCTCACTTTGTAATAAGTCATACCTACAGAACAGAACAATATATAAAGAACATTGATACAGGGAGAAATGTGATTCCCATTACTGGAGTGAGGAGGAAATATTTATTTCCACTTATGAGACATAATTGTAAAATGATTAATTGGGGTGTTTCTTTGCCTTTCTCTGTGTGATTGTAAATATAACTAATATAACAATGTAACTTTAATTATATTCAATATCTTGTACAAGTATAATTTTATAGAGGTTGAACTCAATGAACATATGTCTTTCTCATCCACATGTACTTTGTTGCTTTGCAATGTAACATTAATAAATTTTCTCACCATAGATGTATCTTCAACATACGACTGATCTGTGAACAAGAAGCAATGTCAGAAATGTCCCAAACATCATAAGTTACAGAGGTGCTAATGGATATATATTTTAAGGACTTCAACATTGCATAAGTTTGTATGAGAATTGGAACAAGATTACAAGAAACTTGGCATAGCAGTCAAATACATCAACAGCATTTTACTAAATTTACACACGCCACAATACTAGACAAGACAAGGAGAGGGAATAAACAGCAGACATGAATACTGTATTGCCCACTGTAGGTTATGTTATACAGAAAATAATCCACGCAGGGGTGACACCATATAACTGCTCTGAATGTGGGAAAAACTTCAGTCGGAAATCAAACCTTGTTAGACATCAAAGAATCCATACAGGGGAGACACCCTATAACTGCTCTGAATGTGAGAAAAGCTTCCGTGATAAATCATATCTATTTACACACCAAAGAATGCACACAGGTGAGACACCCTATAACTGCTGTGAATGTGGGAAAAGCTTCCATCGAAAATCAAATCTTATTAGGCATCAAAGAACCCATACAGGGGAGACACCATATAACTGCTCTGAATGTGAGAAAAGCTTCAGTGATAAATCACATCTTGTTACACACGAAGGAATCCACACAGGGGTGAGACCTTATGACTGCTCTGAATGTGGGAAAAGCTTCAGTCAGAAATCAGATCTTGTTACACACCAAAGAATCCACACAGGGGTGAGACCTTATGACTGCTCTGAATGTGGGAAAAGCTTCAGTCAGATATCACATCTTGTTACACACCAAATAATCCACACAGGGGTGAAGCTTTATAACTGCTCTGAATGTGGGGAAAGCTTCAGTTATAAATCAAGTCTTGTTACACATCAAATAATCCACACAGGGGTGAAGCCTTATAACTGCTCTGAATGTGGAAAAAGCTTCAATCATAAGTCAAATCTTGTTACACATCAAAGAATCCACATGGGGGTAAAGCCTTATAACTGCTCTGAATGTGGGAATCACTTCAGTCATAAATCACATCTTGTTACACACCAACGAATCCACACAGGGATAAAGCCTTATAACTGCTCTGAATGTGGAAAAAGCTTCAGTGATAAATCACATTTTGTTAGACACCAAAGAATCCACAAAAGGGTAAGAGCCTATAACTGCTCTGAATGTGGGAAAAGCCTCAGTGATAGATCAAGTCTTTTCAAACACAAGATAATTCACTTAGTGAAGTCTCCCTCTAACTATTAATGTGAAAATATACAAACTACCATTAAAAAAATCCACACAAAATGGAGGCACATTCATGGAGGCAGAGTGGATGGCTGAATAACCTAACCTCCACTCAACCCCGGCAATAAAATAAGCTTTTACATGAAATAAATACTTTTCCCAAAAAAGGATTACCACCAGAGGACTTTGGAAAAGGCCAGGATGGCTCCAAAACAAACTAAAAAGAAACCTACAGCCGATTTGGTGGATTATTTTAAACAAACAGAAAAGGCGCGAAGACAGCAGGCTTCAGAGCGGGACTCCAGCTCAGCCTCTGAATCGGAACAAGAAATGGAGCCAGAAGAATTAAAACAACAAGCAACGAAAAAGGATATCCAGATGTATATGGCAACCTCAAAATGCTGCTTCAGATGCAACTAAAAGATCAGAAACGATATCACTACATTGGGAAACAGAACCGACGAGGTAGAAAAGAAATTAGATGAAACAATTAAATCATTAAACAAAAATGAAAAGATCACGGCTCACCCCCAATCCCAGATCAGTGATATATCCGACAAGAAGATGCCAAAAACAGGGACAGAAGAAACAACTTGCGGTTGAGAGGAACTCCTGAATCTGTAACCGAGCCAGAAGAATTTATTGCAAAATGGATGACCGCCACATTGCCAGACCACACTGAGGCATCTCTGGTACTAGATGGGTGCCATAGAGCTCTGAGACCGCGACCCTCTCCAGACGAAAGACCCAGGGATATTATCATACGCTTCCATTATTTGAAGACCAAAGAATCTTCTTTCCCAAGCAACAAGATGTTTGTTGGACATTTCTTTTAAAAGCATAAAGATCCAGACATTCCAGGATATATCGCCGGTCACACTCACTAATAGAAGAAACTTACATCAAATAACCTCTATCCTAAGAGAAAACAATGTCCGCTACCGATGGGCTTTTCCATTTAGATACAATAGTAATAAAGGACAGGCGTACATTTACCCTGAAGGAGGTCTCAGAAGGTGATTCTTTCCTACATGGGCTGGGCCTGGGGCCAACCCTGCCTCGACCGATGACACTGACGGAGGCAGGTCCGGGCCATCTTGGGAGGAGAAGAGGCCGCGGGGTTCGTGCCGAACAAACACGGACCAAGCAGATCTCCAGTTAGTGCACAGACACCAGCGGCAGGATCATGAGACATTCTGGGTATGATTGAGGAGCCCACCCTCCCATATGTACATGCATCAATGTAGGAGAGAAGGATCTTACCCAGCGGGGAACTGGTGGCTGCCCCGCGTCTTGGTGTTCCTGCCATGCCTCACGTCATAGTGATCTCTCAGGGAATGTGGCTGGTGGGCAGGGCTGATTGGCTGGGGAACGCCCCCGACTTCGACCCGGCTGGGGGGGGAGGCTCGTTGGGTCACTGTGCCGGATTCAGAGATCTGAGTTGGGACACTGACTGATGCTTCAAGAAGAAGGTGATACATACAATATTTCCCCAAGAACAAGGCCCTACTTAAAGGGTCTGACAGACTATGCACTAAAAAATAAAAAAGTGGGGGGAGGGAATAGTGGATAAGATAGCAAATATTGTTCTAAGGAACGATTAGACACAGTAGATCCTCCTTCTCTCCCCTCCATTCACCCCCCTTACCCCGCATACTGGTTATGAAAAAGGTTAATATGGTAAAATCCTGTATTTAAAACTATGTGTTAAATTAAGAACAAACAGTATTTACCTGTTTTTCAACAAATATATGCCTAGAGAGTGATAGATATCAAGTACAGTGCTTAACCACTGATCATGATTAAACATGGACATAGCTCCCCCCTCACCTTCCCCTCCTACCCCCCTCCCCTTACCCCCCCTTTCTGGTTATGGATAAGGTTAATATGTTAATATCCTGTATTCAAAGTTGTATGTCAAACAAAGAACAAATTATTTTTACCTGTTTTTTCACGGATATATACGTCTATAGAGTGATAGATACCAAGTACAGTGATTAACCAGCGATCATGATTATAAACTAAACAAAATAAGGATGTGTTCAGAGTCCCCCTCTCCCCTCCGCTCTTTCCCCTCCTCCCCCTTCTCCCCCTCTGCCCTCCCCCTTCCTCCCCTCTCTCCTCCCTTCCCCCCTCTCAACCCCAAACAAAACATAAATGTTAACACCATGCAACAAACAAACCAAAATACATGGTACCCTAATTGATATATATACACTCGCTGACGAGGTGGGGAACTCACAAGAGGGTCTCCCGACCATCCCTTCGCTGACACTGGATTCCCGGGGCTGGGGATGTCTCCAAAGGGAATTATAGCCTCCAGGCCAGTCATTAGGATGACTGTCTCTCATTTTGGGGCTTTTTCTATGCCCCCCTTGTTTTTCTATTCTTGTCTTAACCCCTATGTTCTCCCCCCCCCCCCAAATCCTTCCCTCCTCTCCCCAACCCTCTTTGCCCGCGGCCGAAAAAATCCATGAGGATGAGGAGATCCAAGATCACAACCTAGGAAAATCTTTAGAAAAATATAAAGATCCCTCCAGTGGGAGAGGAGGAGTCTTAGGGGGTTATGCACTAAGCTCCGAGCTTTCGTGCTGGCCTAAAAAAAAATTGTACGTCCAATAAAAATTGAAGCCGGATGCGTGATTCACTAAGGCCCTGAGCCCATTTTCTATCGGACGTGCCAAAAACTGGCTTATCGTGCGTGCAATGTTTTTTCCATCTGCTAGCGCACTGAAACTTCACGTACGATAGCTGATAGGGAAAAAAAGCCGCCTGTAACATTTGCATGGAGATTCTGCATCTCCATGCAAGGCTGTTACAGGCGATCGTACACAAAATAAATACATTTTAATAATAGTGTATATGAGCAGGGGGTCTCCGGAGCTGAACCGCATTGGTTTCAGCCTCTGGGACCCCTACTTCAGGAGATTCAGGCCCCTTTATGGGGTGCCGGTATCCCCTGCACTTTTAAAGCTTCCGCGTCACGTGACCGGGACATTTAAATTCTGCAGGGGATACCGGCACCCCATAACGGGCCCTGTATCTCCTGAAGTAGGGGGTCCCTGAGGCTAAAACCAATGCAGTTAAGCTCTGGAGACCCCCTACACATCTACACTACTATCAAAACACACACAACAATAACCAATAATTCATTACTGTAGCGGCTATCTGCTATGGTAATGAAGCTGCATTAATGTACATTTTAATAATGGTGTGTGGAAGCAGGGGGTCTCCTGAGTGGAACCGCATTGATTTCTGTCTCGGGGACCCCTTGCTTCCCGAGTTACAGGCCTCGGATGCCAGTGTCGCCGCCATCTTTATAGCGTCTAAGTCGCGACGTGAACGCTATAAAGATGGCGGCGACAATGGCACCGATGCCCCAAACCAGGGCCTGTAACTCGGGAAGCAGGGGATCTCTGAGCCAGAAATCAATGCGGTTCAGCTTGGGACCCCCTGCTTCCGCACACTATTAATAAAAAATACATTAAAACAGCTTCATTACCTTAGCGGCTATCCGCTAAGGCAATGAAGGGGTTAAGGCACAATAGCATGTTTATTGGGGACAATTGCCCCCAATAAACATTGCAATATACAACACACATCCCCCCCCCCCTAACACACACAATACAGTAATGGGCAAAATTACTATTATCCACATATGGATAATAATGCATTTGCCCTTTTTAAATACATGAATCAGAATAATTACAGTAAATACATATTACAGACCTTTTCCAGGCACCCACAAGGAAGGCCGTCTTCATCCTCATCTTCATCCTGCCCATGTCCCTTCCGATGTTGCAAAATATACAAAAGAATAAAAATAGCCAATGTAATGTCCTCTAACCCCTTAATCACCTTAGCGGTCATTAACCGCTATAGTCATTAAGGAGTTAACCCACCACTTGGGTGGCCTTTACACCCTCCCCCACTACCCACCCCGTGAGGCCTAACCACCCACTACCCACAGGGAGGCCTACCCAGCCTGGCTTGGGGACAACACCCACTTCCCCCACCCCCATTAAACACAATAAACAGCACTATATTTAATAAATAATACATAACACACCCCCTGTGCCCCCCCATAAACACCTTATTTATTATTTTACATACAGGGTTAATACCCCAGGCCCATGGGAGTCCCCTGTGGCCCTGACGGATGTCCGTAAGCCTCACAGTGGCCCAGCAAAATGTTTCAAACAGGGTCTGGAGGCCTACGAAGTGGTCCCCGCCAGGCGCCGTGGTCCACCAGGTGGTCTCTGGGTCACCGTGGGCCCCAAATGGGGTCTCCACGGGTAGGCTCACGGGTGTCTGGGGGGCCCCGGGTCAGACCCACAAGTGTCTGATGGTTCTCGGGTGGTTCCCACGGGGGTCTGGGGGCCCTCGGGTGGTCCCTAAGGTTCCGTGGTGCACCCACAGATGTGGGGCCACCGGTTCTTCCCCGCAGGTGTCCCCCGTGGACCCGCCAGCTTGGTACCCGTGAGTGTCCGAGGAGACCTCAAGTGGTCTCCATTGGTCCCCGCAGACCTAAGGAACCAACCCTGTATGTAAAAATAAATAAACCTGTCCTATACATTTAAATACATAAATACCCTACACACACACACACACACACACACACACACACACACACACACACACACACACACACACACACACACACACACACACACACACACACACACACACTACAGTAATGTGCAAAATAACTATTATCCAGATATGGATAATAGATTATTTGGCCATTATGAAACACATAAAACAGCATAACTAATGTAAATAAATAGAGTTCTACTTACCCCATGGCAATGAGATAGGCAGTCCGGTCATCAAACGTTCTCCGTTGGCAAAAAAAACCATTGCAAATATTTGCAAAGGCCAGTTAACCCCTTAATCACCTTAGCGGTTAATAACCGCTATAGTAATTAAGGGGTTAACCCACCTTGCACCGATACCAACCCATCACCCATTCATTTGTACAGTGGGTATACTTTTATTCTCCGACATCTCCGAATTTTTTCGTGGATTTATTCCGAATGCCACGCACTTCACCGCGTTCATGCCGCATTCATGTTGCATTCATGCCGGCGTCATCCGCGGTTGATGTGTTAATTGATGTGTTTATTGATAATGGTTCGGATTTAATTGGTTGCAATTCTTTGCGTATCCGCCAGGTAATTATATTCATGAATTGTAATGCGCATGCGCTTCAGTAATGTGTCGACTTGCAGGTGTTTAAAAAAATACCACAGTGGTCTATTGTAAATTGACTTTGGTACTGAAGAAGTTATAATAATGTATCAATTTAGGCTTTTCATATTAAAAACTAAATGCGCAGTGTCTGGTGTTCTATTGTCCTGAGAGTTCCGAGATGAGTGCACCGCTGCAGTCCGTGTACCAAAAACCCGATATAACGTACGTTTATTTAATATGGGCCGCGATTAATGCAACAGATGATAAGATGGCTACAGTTGGTCAAATTTATCAGTATTTTATCGAAAACTATGACTTTTACAAATTTTCACCAGATGCTCATGTGTGGAAGCGTGCAATAAGGAAAAAGTTATGTATCGATCCGTGTTTTTTTCGTATTGATCCCGGTGTTATTGGAGGGTATTGGTGTGTATCACCAGATTTTGATCATTGAGACTTCAAAAGGCGAAAGGTCATGTTAAAACCAACTAAGAAACGTCAGTCGCTGGCAAGCAATGCGCCAGCGACAGCGGCAGCTTCCAATAACGGTCCGACCATCAGTGAAAACGTGGTGACCGGCAACCCTTGATGTCTGTCCCCGCCTGGTTACCTGCAGCCTGAGCCGGATTTCGCGTACAGATTCCAGCAAGCTTGCATGTACCAAAGCGATTTCCAGCCTCATCAGCTGTCAACTACAGGTGTAGTAGTCCCGCTGTCAACTGTCAACTACGTGTTTGATCGAGAATACGGGACTGGCAGTGGCTCGGCGCCAGCTGATTGGCAAACTCTATGGTGAATAATGTTGCCGTTTTTTATTCTGTTTTTGAAATATGAATATCAATGCACAGTCAATCAATTCTCCTGTAAGCAATATCATTGGCTGAGCAGCTTGTACAGTAGATACTGAACAATTGGTGGAAAGCTAGGCGCATGCGCATTGGAATAAATGGAGGAAAAAGCGCACAAGCAAAAACGGAGCAGGAAGGACCCAAGATCAAAAAATAAATTGAAAGGGCACTTTAATGTGACAAAGACCCATCCAACGCGTTTCGAACATCACAGCGTTCTTTTTCAAGGATAAAACACAGTGTCCCGACATCCATTAAGTACCCTCTTACCTGTATGCAATTTCGCGCCAAAAAACGGAAGCGCGATGACGTCATGACGCAATGCGCGTCATTGCGCATGCGCAGGACAGTCCGGCACCGTTCTAAGGGCAAAAACTGTCATGCAGGCAGTGAGGACATTATTGATGTGGGCAATGCATAAGACAAACTGACAATGCTACTGCTATATCTAGCCAATGTTTCAAAACAGATCGCCGTGACGTCAAGACGCAACGCATATCATAGCGCCTGCGCAAAAACGGCACAGCGACATCAATGGGCACAGTAGAAAAAAAACATTGAATGAATCAAAACCAATAAGGACAAAAATACCAAATACATAAGGGGGAAATGTACAGAATAATAAACGAACTACTGAGCTCCTTAGTTGATTCTTAAGGAGAATAAGGATATGGTTAAAAGAATGCATATAACCACAACTATAAAAAGAACTAAACATGAACTAATTAAAAACAAATGATTGAAATAAAGAACAGAAAATATAAGATAGTACTAAAAAAGCAGGGAGAAAATAATAATATTGCTTCAAGAAAACGCTGATAAGTTTATGTATACATATTAGGTAAAGAGAAACAAAGCACAATTAAGTATGCTGTATATTGTATAAAGAGAGATCAAGCTAATGATCAAATAACAATAAACTGCTAAACTAAATTTTTAATAACCAAAATAAATTTAATAAATCACAGAAAATGGGTTAATTGCCAATATTCAAACCCATAGGGAAGTGCGTTTGGAGAATAAAAATCCAATACGCCTCCCTACGGTTCAAACGATTGATACGATCACCACCTCTAGGTCTACAATTAATTAATTAATTCAATACCCAGGAAGGAGAAGTTCCTGGTACCTCCCTGACCACATTCGGAGAAGTGTTTGGAAACAGGATGATTTGTATCTTTCAATTTTATGAGTCTTAAATGCTCTAACATCCTGACCTTAAGAGCTCTAATCGTTCTTCCCACATATTTTTTGCCGCAACCACATGTTATGAGATATACAACAAATTGACTTTTGCAATTTATAAAACTATTAATGTAAAATTCTTTGGTTTTTCCTCTATGACCATCATGTGACTGCGGAAAACTATCCTGAAAAAAACTTTTTGCTGGCCTCATATGTTTACAAACGCTACAGGAACCACATTTGAAAGAACCTCTGGTAATGTAGGATTTATTAATCCTGGGAGTAATTAGGTCACTAGGGGAAACATACGATCCAATTGTTCTCGCTCTACGATATACAAATGCAGGACCAGATTCAGTATATTTTTTAAGTACAGGGTCCATAGATAGGACGTTGCAATGTTTGGAGATAATAGAGTTGATTTTTCCACTTTGGTTATTAAACTGTGAAATAAAACATGGACATTTATTAATGGATTTTGCCGGTCTATTAATACTGTACTTGTTCACATATTTCTCTGTATATGTGCCAAGTTGAGAATTCCCCATAACACTAGCGGGTAACAATGATGCCCTCTCTGTATTTAAGGCATTGTCAAAAGCAACATCAATATAGGATTGGGTATAACCTCTATCTGAAAACCGTTTAACCAGATCCTCAGACTGAGAAAGAAAACCACCAGGAGTAGAGCAGTTCCTTCTCAGCCTGAGGAACTGTCCCTTTGGGATAGCTTTAATCACATGAGATGGATGGCAGCTGTCCGCCCTAAGAAACGTATTCCTTGAATTTAATTTCCTGTAAACATCCGTTTGGATCAATTTATCAATGTCCACAAACAATTGTAGATCCAGAAATTCAATGTGATGAGAATGAAAGTTTAATGTAAATCTAAGATTGTATTTATTATCATTAATATAAGAGACAAAAGAGTGAAGTGCAGTGACATCCCCTTTCCAAATAATAATTATATCATCCACAAACCTTTTATAAAAAACAATATTGTGACGAAAATTGTTAGTGCTAGAAAATATAAAAAGTGCTTCCCACCACCCCATAAAGAGATTTGCAAAAGAAGGAGCAAAGCTCGTGCCCATAGCAGTGCCAATTAACTGTAAATAAAACGTACGATTAAAGGTGAAAAAATTGTGTGTGAGAAGAAAAAAATGCCCTAAAGACTAAAACAGATTTTCCCAGAAACCTCAGACCAATGTTGGAGGGTGTGGGCAGGTAGGCAGAATGGTCCATATCTGGTGGGAATGCCCAGCAATACAGAGGTACTGGGGAATGATACATGAAATCATCAATGTCACTACTGGCCGGACCATCCCACTTGATCCTCTGGTGTACGTTTTAGCCAAGCCGACCGAGAAAACCAACTCCCCAATCAAACGCCTAATCTCACATATCCTGACGGCTACCAGATGCGCAATACCAGCAGCCTGGAAGAGCCAATCCCCCCCTTCCAAACAGATGGTCATAAACAGACTAGGGGAGGTAATGCTGATGGAGAGACTCTAAGCCTTCCTCAGACACACTACCGAAAAGTTTCATAAGACCTGGGATCAATGGCTAGAAGCATAAACTTAGGAGAGTGTCAGGGTAACAAAGAGAGGAACTAGATTCAGATAAAGGAAAAGAGACTAAACACCCCCAATTTTTTTTTTGCTTTCTTATATCTTATCGAATTGTTTAAAAGTATAAAAACAAAATCAAATAATTATTTTGGACTGAGGAAGTCCAAAGGGACTACCATAGATATGTGTTACGAATATTGTCATGTAATAACCTTGTCAGAGAAGAAAAAAACGCAATAAAAATATTTGAACAAAAATATACCTTTATGCTGTATCTTGTGCTAAAAATGTCTAAGTCCCCCTTTCTGATGTCAGGGATAGAATAAGGAGATATTTATTTATTTATAAAATATTTTACCAGGAAGTAATACATTAAGAGTTACCTCTCGTTTTCAAGTATGTCCTGGGCACAGAGTAAAACAAAATAATACATGGTTACAAATACAGTTACATAAATGAACAAGGTATACATTATATACAAGACATTGCATGCACAGTTAAAGAAAATATATATTATGAGCGTATGAAACAGTTACAGACCAGATTAAAGTGTGAGACAGCCTTAGATTTGAAAGAACTTAAGCTGGTGGTGGATATGAGAGTCTCTGGTAGGTTGTTCCAGTTTTGGGGTGCACGGAAGGAGAAGGAGGAACGTCCGGATACTTTGTTGAGTCTTGGGACCATGAATAGTCTTTTGGAGTCTGATCTCAGGTGATAGGTACTGCATGTGGTAGGGGTGAGGAGCTTGTTCAGGTAGCTGGGTAGCTTGCCCAGAAAGTATTTGAGGGTGAGACAGGAAAGGTGAACTTTGCGCCTAGACTCTAGTGATGACCAATCTAGTTCTTTGAGCATTTCGCAGTGATGTGTGTTGTAGTTGCATTGGAGAACAAAACGACAAATTGAATTGTAGAGGGTGTCAAGTTTGCTAAGGTGGGTTTGAGGAGCCGAGCCATATACTATGTCTCCATAGTCAATAATTGGCATTAGCATCTGCTGTGCAATACGCTTTCTGACCAGGAGACTTAGGGAGGATTTGTTCCTGTAAAGTACCCCTAGTTTGGCATAGGTCTTGGTTGTCAGGGTATCAATGTGCATCCCGAATGTTAAGTGGGAGTTAAACCATAAGCCCAGGTATTTAAAACTAGTGACAGGTGTTAGGGTGGTGGTAGCGTTGGTTCTAATCAGGAGCTCAGTCACTGGAAGCTTTACAAATTTAGTCTTGGTCCCAAATACCATTGTTACAGTCTTGTCAGTGTTTAAAAACAGTTTGTTTTGGGAAATCCAGTTTTCGAGTCTCACAAAGTCAGACTGAAGTATGTGTTGAAGGTCAGAGAGGCTATGGCTGTGTGCATGCAGGATTGTGTCATCTGCATACATGTGTATTGAGGCTTCCTTACAAGCTGTGGGAAGATCATTAATGAACACTGAGAAGAGTAGGGGCCCCAGAACAGAGCCTTGCGGGACACCACAGGTGATATCCAGGGGGTTGGAGTTAGAGCCTGAGATGGACACATGTTGGGATCTTCCTGATAGGTAGGACTGAAACCAGTTTAAAGCATGTTTCCCTATTCCAGAGCTCTGGAGTTTGTTAAGCAGGATAACATGATCAACTGTGTCAAAAGCCTTTGCAAAATCTAGGAATACTGCACCAGTGAGTTGTCCCCGTTCCATTCCACACTGGATTTCATTGCAAACTTTTAGCAGGGTAGTTACGGTGGAGTGTTTGGGACGAAACCCAGACTGGAATTGGCTAGGGAAATTTGTCTTGGTGTAGAAATCGCTTAATTGGGAGTGGACACATTTTTCCATAACTTTGGATAGAATTGGGATAGAATTGTAGTTTGAGACAGTGTTCTTGTCCCCACTTTTGAAGATTGGGACAACTCTGGCAGTTTTCCAGGTCTTAGGGATATGGCCTGCAGACAGGATAGCGTTGACTATGGACGCAATTGGTTTGGCAATGGCTGGGGCACCAAGTCGTAGGAACCTAGATTGTAGTAAGTCAGGTCCACATTGGCTGCTTAGTTTTAGTTTGAGGAGCGCTTGTGTAATCTCCTCTTCAGATACTGGGCTAAATTGAAAATTGTGGGCAGTGTTGGGAGGGGGTGGGACTGTAGGGATACTCCCAGGATGAGATTCATGTTTGGGGTTTGTGCTGCGTTTCGCTAATAAGTTAGTGGCAAACCCCACAAAGTAATCATTGAATGCATTTGCAATGTCAGTGGGGTTTGTCAGAGTAATATCCCCCTTAGTGATATTACTTGGTTGTTGATGGTTAGGAGCCTGGAATATATTGTTGATAACCTTCCAGAAGTTAGCTGGGTTTGATGTATTTTGGTGGAGATTGTCAGAGTAATATTGTGCTTTTGCATACCTTGTTTGCCTTGTGCACACGTTCCGCAGGCATCTGTAGTGATTGAGATCCTTGGTAGTGCCAGTTACTTTGTAGCTTTTCCACAAGGCATCCCTGAACTGGTAGAGTGCTATAAGGTCAGGTGAAACCCATGGAAGGTGGGCCCCCCGTACCCTTATTTTGCGTAGTGGAGCATGGGTATCGCAGAGTTTTAAGAACTCGGATTGGAAATAGTCGAGCGCAGAATCAGGGTCAGGAATTAAATCGATTCTGTGCCATGGGCAGTTGGTAAGGTCATCCAGAAACTGTTGTGGGTTAAAGTTTTTAAATGTTCTAGTGAGGAGAACTTTAGGGCTTGAATGGGGCGGTTTAATTTTCCTTACACAGTACACTATTGCATGGTCACTGAAAATATCAGGAAGGATGCCAGAGGATTGGATTCTGCTGGGGTTTGAGGAGAGAATCCAGTCTAGCAAGGAATGGTTATGCGACTTCAGGTTTATTCGTGTGGGTTGGGAAATGAGTTGCGATAGGTTAAGTGACTTGAGTTGTATCTGGATTTTGTGGTTTTTAGGGTCAAGCCAATTGAAGTTGAAATCCCCTAGAACTAGCAGCTCACTCTTCTCATTCAGAGAGGAAATGGAGGCAAGAAATTGGGTGATATCAGTCAAGGATTGTAGAGGGGCTTTAGGGGGGCGGTAGATGCCAGCAAGCAAGATGGGCTTAGAAAAGGGGAGGCAGATTTTGCCAACTAGAGTTTCAAAAGAGGGTGGACTTGGTGGGCAATGTAACAGTGTAAATTGTAAGGTGTCTGCAATATAAAATAACACCCCTCCTACTCTCTACCCTTCCTAGCCTTATCCCTGCCACACCGTTGAAACCTGACTTTACATTTGGCACACAAATAAAACCCTCACAGCTTTACCACAGATCTGGAGCACCCCCCTGAACTCCTGTACGAGGGTGATTTGGGCATTAAATGGGCCTCCCCCCTTATACTAGGGACACCGGTACCGTTCTGGGGATACCTTGATCCCCTATGCCCTTTTTACCTTTCTGGTCTGTGCTGAAGCAGGGACTCCTGGCGGTGAGTCGCAAGACCGTTTCCAGGGTAGGATTTTGACCGGAGCACTGTGCTTCAATGTATCCGAGAATCGTACCTGATTCTCAGGTATATCTTTGGGGTATGCCACAACTTGGGGACCCCGCTACATAGCCACAATCTGAAAATATTTTCTCCGCAAAACCCACCCTGAAACTCCAAGCCTAGCAATCTCCGCCTGCTGGCATTCCTGGAAAGGCAAAAACACAAAAAATTCTGTATTGTCGCATAATTTACACACAGTCACAGTAATGCATGTGCGACAGCCAGGTCCAAGAGCTGACACTCTAAGACCCCAAAACACAGATCAGGGGCAATCAAGTGGGCTTAACCTTTATTATTGAGCCTGGTTACCCCCTCACCATCACAATAACTTATTAACTGTGGATGCGGCCTACAATATGTAGGTCGTACCACTAGACCACTCTCCACTCGATTTTTGATGCATAGGAGGAACATTTTGCATGGTGTTACCAACCATTATCTAAGCATTTCCGCCATTGGCATAACAAAAGTACTGTTGGTCTAAGGGTTATGGGCCTTGAACACATATCTCCTATTTTAGCAGGGGATAGGGTACAGGTGCTATCTTGCAGGGAGACCTTCTGGAACTTCAAACTTAACTGTTGGGTTCCTGGAGGTTTTAATGAAAATTTGGATACTAGCACCATCGTCTAGTGCCCCTTTTTTCCATCTTAAGTTTGGATTTTCACGGTTGATTATTTAATCATTGTATGATCTTGTTTTGTTTAATATTTAATTTATTAATTACATTTATGGTTTCTTTTTGATTCACATTTCACTTCCTATCAAGAACCTATAACGCAGTTATTGTTATATTATTATACTTTTTGCATATATTATTATTGGTACTTAGATTATCTAGTTATATATTTGTAATGATTTTATATGGTTTTATCTTTTTATATATGCATTTGTATTGGTTCTCACGTCATGCTTTAGCATATTATTGTTTCTTGTAACACTGAATTATGTCCTTCATCTTTATTGGTTACATTCATTCCCCAATCACGACTTTTGAACGACTATAAATGTTGTACAGCTGCTCTTTTGGACACATCCCTGATGAAGTCAGAACTTGGTCTGATGAAACGCGTAGGGTCCATGTCATTATGCTAAGCACCCATCAGCTGTTGTAGAGGATTTCATGTAACAGGCACTGGGGACGGGAGATTTGAGAAAATACTGAGGTTTGGCATTATATTGCACCTCGCCAGTGGAGCAAAAGTGAGGCATCCAGTTGCTGGTCTGGTCGGAGTATCACGGAATCAGCGGTCTCTTCATGAGGGAGTGTGAGGTCCTTGCGTAGTGAAAGTACGCTGATGGACCGGGTTCTGGCTGTGTGGCTTTACCCCCTCCCTGTAAGGAATCGGGGGCCACGTCCCTTGCGGCGTGACCCCTCCTTACCCACTACCAGTACTGCTGCGACTGCTTTCCCTGCCCCCCGTCGCTACCCATGCCGCCACCCAGTGCATATCTTGAACTCTGCCGTCGCCATCTTGGATTCTGGCACTGGTGTTACAGACTCTCAGCTGTGCTCCGCTACTTCCTGGTCTCTCAGCCACTCACGAGCAGCTCCTCGACACGCCTCCGCCATGCCCCTCGTCCGGATTGGTCACTGTCGCTTTAAATATCCTGCTTTACCTTCACTTCCTGGCCGAGCATAGATCCTTATGGGATGTTACCTGTGTTTCTGCCACAAGCCCTGTTCTTTCATTACGTATATCTGTTTTTGTTCCAGTTCGTTGTACTTGTCCAGTTTCCTCCAGGCCTGCTGCCGCTATGCTGAGTTCCTGGTTCTTAGAGACCTGCTTCTTTTGCGCTGTAACACGGGGTTACTAGTGCTGCCTGGCGGTGTGTCCATTGCAGTCAGTCTTCCCTCTCCTAGACCGGCGCCATGGGTCGTGGACGCCACTCACGTAAACCTCGTTCCCGACCTGCAGCGATTGCGCTGACGCAAAAGGACCAGCTTGATTTCCTGTTGCCGACTTCCTGCTTGAACTACGACTACCCGGATATCTCCTACCCCGACTCTGGCTTGTCCAACAACTATGCTGTTATCTCCAGTCCTGAACCCGGCCTGTTTGACTATGAACTGCGCATTCCGGACCAGTCTGCGCGGTCTAAGGTCGGTGATTTCATAACCCAGCCTCAGCCCCGCGGTCCGGTCCCGGTTTGTGGCGAGCACAATCGTGACAGTATGCTCGGCCCTACAAAACCGGACCGCAACGTGGCGGGGGTTGGTAAATGTGTAACTAAACCTATGTCCCAGGCTGCAGACCAGTCCCTGTTTGAAGAACAGTATTTGTTTGAAAAACTGCCTCCGCCTAATCTTGCTTGTATGTACGAAGGGTTAACTCCTGCAGAAAGACTGACTTGTAAAGAAATACTGACTAAATCTCAGGAATGTAGAAAGTTAAAGAAGATGTTTCAAACCCAGTACTCCCAACTGCTCCTTCTTAGGTCCACTCCGGGACTGGAAACTGGGGATTTTGGGGTACTGGTTCAGGCCATAGACACCACCCTTAAATTATTCCTGGAATTTGACAGGAAAATAAGTGAGCGTGAACCTCTACTTGCCACCTACGCACAGACTATTCACAAACCCTGTTCTGTCAGTCCTGTTGTTAAACCTGTGAGGGTACCTCCCTCTCCAAAAAATGTCCAAACCACCCCACTATCACTGCCCCCTAAGGTAGAAGCTGCCATGATTTCTAGCCCTGATTGCACCTCCCATTGCTTAAATCCCAAAGATATGTCTGCGTTAACCCCTGCCAGTCAGGTCTGTGGGGTTCCCGTGGAGTATACTTGTATTTCAAAAGCTACGGCCCTAATGTCTGAGAATCTACCCACACTTTCTAACTCAGAATCCCCAACTCCTGCTCTTGAGGTTTGTTCTGCTTTAACCCCTGATAGGCAGCTCTGCGTGCTCCCCATGTCAGAGAAGGAACCCCTTCTGCTTCAACTTTCTAAGTTAGAATCCCTAGGCTCTGTTCCCGAGCTCATTCCTATATTAACCCCTGCGGGTCAGCCCTATGAGCCTCCTTTGGTAATCCCCTGTTCGCCAGCTAAGGCCACATCCTTGGTTCCAGAGGAGGAACTCCTTGTATCCTCAATTTCAGAGGCAAATCTCCCTCTTTTTGACTCTCAGGTACTATCTGCATTGATCCCTGTAAATCCTTGCTGCTCCCAGGCTAATGCATCCTTTCTAGTATCAGAGAATGAATCCCCAAGTCTGACAGCAGAGGTTGCACTGAATGACTCCCCTAAGCATGCAGAGTCCTTGAATTTTCTTGACTACAATCATCCTGCTTCAGCTCAAGTTTCCGTTGCCGTGTCCCCTGGAACATCTGCTAAAATACTGGTTCCAGTTAAAGGTATTCAGGAACCGGGTTTTTCCCTAAGCCTGTACGCAGAATCCCCACTCCCAGGTATTTCGCTGACCCAGTCTGTCACTCAGAATGCTATGATCCCTGCTTCAGCACATAGTTCCCTTGTCATGGAATCTGTAGTCTTTTCTGATTTCCCAGACACTCCTTCCCAAGCAACCCCTCCAGAGATCAGCGTATCTGTTGTCACCCCCTTAGTACAGTCAGAAACCACCCTGCCTACATTACAAATTCAGGTGTATAAATCTGAGCTATTTTGTCTTCCCTCACTTGCTGAACCTCAGTCCTTTAGCACTGTATCTAAATGTGCTCCAGCAACCGTTGGGTTATTCAGGGCTAAGATTAAAACCCCTGTGTTAAAGGGTAACTTCTCACACATATCCTGCAAACCTAGAACTTCCATGATTAGTCTTAAGTCATTTTCCACAGTATCTGATTTTCTTATTAGTGTAACCCAGACACCCACATCACTGGCTAGCAGTTCCGTTATCAGAATTTTTGCACTAGTAAACATACCTATTTCTGATTTTGTCATGACAAGTACCCCAGTTAGGGCCCTTGCAGTTTTTGATAAAACTCTTTTTCCTACTAAGGTTTCTGCTATTAAGAGTTTTCCCGGTTCCAACTTACCGCTTATTGACCCTCTAACTTCCCCAGTCCCCGTCACTGATTCCCAGGCGTCAGCTTCAGATGCAAGTTCTCCTTCTCCTTCTACCAGTGTCCCTGCAGTGCCAGATGTCCCTGTTACAGATTCTGAGCCTCCAGCTCCAGACACTAGCTTCCCTCCCTCCGCTGCCCCTGCACTGTCAAGTTCCAGATATTAAAGCTCCAGAGCCTATTCCTACTCCCACTCCTATAACAAGTACGATGCCCTTGGAGTTCGTTGCAGCACGTAATCCGCCTCATGCGGTTGTTCAAATCTTTGCAAGGCCCTGTATACCTTCCCCAAACTCTGGTGCCATATCCGAAGTAACCCTTGCCGCGCTCCAAATCCCCGGTGCAGGAGGGCAGTTTCTTTTCTCTGACCATTCGGTGGCCAATGAAGTACCTCAGTATGACTTTAACGATGGGGTTTTTCTCCCTATTGTCTCTGGCTTGGACTCTGGAAGGTGGAGATCACAGACTATACTGTCTCTCTCTGAGCGTTCTACAGTATTTGGGAGCTCCACTACTGATTGCTTCTCTGCCTCAGCGAACCCATGGTTATCCCTCACGGAACCTTCTGTTGTGCCTGTGTCCTCTGTGTTGGAAATACTCAGTCCGCACCTCAAGATTTCGGTCCCTAAGCCTGGTTTACCGTTCACCTTGTCATCTACTATACCCATACCTGGCAATGCACCCACCCACCCTATACCCTCGCTGACCACTACCCGGAAAACCTCTGGAGGAGAAGACCCTCTCAAATTTCCACGTGCTGATGTCAGCAAAGACTTTGTCTGTCCGGAAGGTCGCCCTGATATACTCTTTCAACTATTGGTGCCTCTTGTCCTGAACTTTGGTACCATTACTAGGGACTGGGCTCCCAGCGGGGGCCCTTCTGCTGTTTCTGCTCCGGAACCCCCTGGTTCTTCACAGCCTTGGATTTCCAAGCCATTTCGCGTGGCGAGCCACGTACCAATAATTTCTCTACCACCACTTTCCTATCCTAAGTTTGTACTCGCCAATGAACTGCTGGTTTACGGATGCCCTGCTCGCCTAAAACAATTTAGGAATAACTCCATGTCTCCGAGACCAATGAGTGCCCACGAGTCTCTGGACCACAACTCTACTCTCCATCCTAGACAATTCCAGAACAATTCCAGGTCCCCCAACTCTAGGAGTGGTTATGATCGTCCTGAGGTCGATCCTGAAGGGGGGGGGGGGTACTGTAAGGAATCGGGGGCCACGTCCCTTGCAGCGTGACCCCTCCTTACCCACTACCAGTACTGCAGCGGCTGCTGTCCCTGCCCCCCGTCGCTACCCATGCCGCCGCCCAGTGCATACCTTGAACTCTGCTGTCGCCATCTTGGATTCTGGCACTGGTGTTACAGACTCTCAGCTGTGCTCCGCTACTTCCTGGTCTCTCAGCCACTCACGAGCAGCTCCTCGACACGCCTCCGCCATGCCCCTCGTCCGGATTGGTCACTGTCGCTTTAAATATCCTGCTTTGCCTTCACTTCCTGACCGAGCATAGATCCTTATGGGATGTTACCTGTGTTTCTGCCACAAGCCCTGTTCTTTCATTACGTATCTCTGTTTTTGTTCCAGTTCGTTGTACTTGTCCAGTTTCCTCCAGGCCTGCTGCCGCTACGCTGAGTTCCTGGTTCTTAGAGACCTGCTTCTTTTGCGCTATAACACGGGGTTACTAGTGCTGCCTGGCGGTGTGTCCATTGCAGTCAGTCTTCCCTCTCCTAGACCGGCGCCATGGGTCGTGGACGCCACTCACGTAAACATCGTTCCCGACCTGCAGCGATTGCGCTGACGCAAAAGGACCAGCTTGATTTCCTGTTGCCGACTCCCTGCTTGAACTACGACTACCCGGATATCTCCTACCCCGACTCTGGCTTGTCCAACAACTATGCTGTTATCTCCAGTCCTGAACCCGGCCTGTTTGACTATGAACTGCGCACTCCGGACCAGTCTGCGCGGTCTAAGGTCGGTGATTTCATAACCCAGCCTCAGCCCCGCGGTCCGGTCCCGGTTTGTGGCGAGCACAATCGTGACAGTATGCTCGGCCCTACAAAACCGGACCGCGCCGTGGCGGGGGTTAGTAAATGTGTAACTAAACCTATGTCCCAGGCTGCGGACCAGTCCCTGTTTGAAGAACAGTATTTGTTTGAAAAACTGCCTCCGCCTAATCTTGCTTGTATGTACGAAGGGTTAACTCCTGCAGAAAGACTGACTCGTAAAGAAATACTGACTAAATCTCAGGAATGTAGAAAGTTAAAGAAGATGTTTCAAGCCCAGTACTCCCAAATGCTCCTTCTTAGGTCCACCTCGGGACTGGAAACTGGGGATCTTGGGGTACTGGTTCAGGCCATAGACACCACCCTTAAATTATTCCTGGAATTTGACAGGAAAATAAGTGAGCGTGAACCTCTACTTGCCGCCTACGCACAGACTATTCACTAACCCTGTTCTGTCAGTCCTGTTGTTACACCTGTGAGGGTACCTCCCTCTCCAAAAAATGTCCAAACCACCCCACTATCACTGCCCCCTAAGGTAGAAGCTGCCATGATTTCTAGCTCTGATTGCACCTCCCATTGCTTAAATCACAAAGATATGTCTGCGTTAACCCCTGCCAGTCAGGTCTGTGGGGTTCCCGTGGAGTATACTTGTATTTCAAAAGCTACGGCCCTAGTGTCTGAGAATCTACCCACACTTTCTAACTCAGAATCCCTAACTCCTGCTCTTGAGGTTTTTTTCTGCTTTAACCCCTGATAGGCAGCTCTGCGTGCTCCCCATGTCAGAGAAGGAACCCCTTCTGCTTCAACTTTCTAAGTTAGAATCCCTAGGCTCTGTTCCCGAGCTCATTCCTATATTAACCCCTGCGGGTCAGCCCTATGAGCCTCCTTTGGTAATCCCCTGTTCGCCAGCTAAGGCCACATCCTTGGTTCCAGAGGAGGAACTCTTTGTATCCTCAATTTCAGAGGCAAATCTCCCTCTTTTTGACTCTCAGGTACTATCTGCATTGACCCCTGTAAATGCTTGTTGCCCCCAGGCTAATGCATCCTTTCTAGTATCAGAGAATGAATCCCCAAGTCTGACAGCAGAGGTTGCACTGAATGACTCCCCTAAGCTTGCAGAGTCCTTGAATTTTCTTGACTACAATCCCCCTGCTTCAGCTCAAGTTTCCGTTGCCGTGTCCCCTGGAACTTCTGCTAAAATACTGGTTCCAGTTAAAGGTATTCAGGAACCGGGTTTTTCCCTAAGCCTGTACGCAGAATCCCCACTCCCAGGTATTTCGCTGACCCAGTCTGTCACTCAGAATGCTGAGATCCCTGCTTCAGCACATAGTTCCCTTGTCATGGAATCTGTAGTCTTTTCTGATTTCCCAGACACTCCTTTCCAAGCAACCCCTCCAGAAATCAGTATATCTGTTGTCACCCCCTTAGTACAGTCAGAAACCACCCTGCCTACATTACAAATTCAGGTGTATAAATCTGAGCTATTTTGTCTTCCCTCACTTGCTGAACCTCAGTCCTTTAGCACTGTATCTAAATGTGCTCCAACAACCGTTGGGTTATTCAGGGCTAAGATTAAAACCCCTGTGTTAAAGGGTACCTTCTCACACATATCCTGCAAACCTAGAACTTCCATGATTAGTCCTAAGTCATTTTCCACAGTATCTGATTTTCTTATTAGTGTAACCCAGACACCCACATCACTGGCTAGCAGTTCCGTTATCAGAATTTTTGCACTAGTAAACATACCTATTTCTGATTTTGTCATGACAAGTACCTCAGTTAGGGCCCTTGCAGTTTTTGATAAAACTCTTTTTCCTACTAAGGTTTCTGCTATTAAGAGTTTTCCCGGTTCCAACTTACCGCTTATTGACCCTCTAACTTCCCCAGTCCCCGTCACTGATTCCCAGGCGTCAGCTTCAGATGCAAGTTCTCCTTCTCATTCTACCAGTGTCCCTGCAGTGCCAGATGTCCCTGTTACAGATTCTGAGCCTCCAGCTCCAGACACTAGCTTCCCTCCCTCCGCTGCCCCTGCACTGTCAAGTTCCAGATATTAAAGCTCCAGAGCCTATTCCTACTCCCACTCCTATAACAAGTACGATGCCCTTGGAGTTCGTTGCAGCACGTAATCCGCCTCATGCGGTTGTTCAAATCTTTGCAAGGCCCTGTATACCTTCCCCAAACTCTGGTGCCATATCCGAAGTAACCCTTGCCGCGCTCCAAATCCCCGGTGCAGGAGAGCAGTTTCTTTTCTCTGACCATTCGGTGGCCAATGAAGTACCTCAGTATGACTTTAACGATGGGGTTTTTCTCCCTATTGTCTCTGGCTTGGACTCTGGGAGGTGGAGATCACAGACTATACTGTCTCTCTCTGAGCGTTCTACAGTATTTGGGAGCTCCACTACTGATTGCTTCTCTGCCTCAGCGAACCCATGGTTATCCCTCACGGAACCTTCTGTTGTGCCTGTGTCCTCTGTGTTGGAAATACTCAGTCCGCACCTCAAGATTTCGGTCCCTAAGCCTGGTTTACCGTTCACCTTGTCCTCTACTATACCCATACCTGGCAATGCAACCACCCACCCTATACCCTCGCTGACCACTACCCGGAAAACCTCTGGAGGAGAAGACCCTCTCAAATTTCCACGTGCTGATGTCAGCAAAGACTTTGTCTGTCCGGAAGGTCGCCCTGATATACTCTTTCAACTATTGGTGCCTCTTGTCCTGAACTTTGGTACCATTACTAGGGACTGGGCTCCCAGCGGGGGCCCTTCTGCTGTTTCTGCTCCGGAACCCCCTGGTTCTTCACAGCCTTGGATTTCCAAGCCATTTCGCGTGGCGAGCCACGTACCAATAATTTCTCTACCACCACTTTCCTATCCTAAGTTTGTACTCGCCAATGAACTGCTGGTTTACGGATGCCCTGCTCGCCTAAAACAATTTAGGAATAACTCCATGTCTCCGAGACCAATGAGTGCCCACGAGTCTCTGGACCACAACTCTACTCTCCATCCTAGACAATTCCAGAACAATTCCAGGTCCCCCAACTCTAGGAGTGGTTATGATCGTCCTGAGGTCGATCCTGAAGGGGGGGTACTGTAAGGAATCGGGGGCCACGTCCCTTGCGGCGTGACCCCTCCTTACCCACTACCAGTACTGCAGCGGCTGCTGTCCCTGCCCCCCGTCGCTACCCATGCCGCCGCCCAGTGCATAGCTTGAACTCTGCCGTCGCCATCTTGGATTCTGGCACTGGTGTTACAGACTCTCAGCTGTGTTCCGCTACTTCCTGGTCTCTCAGCCACTCACGAGCAGCTCCTCGACACGCCTCCGCCATGCCCCTCGTCCGGATTGGTCACTGTCGCTTTAAATATCCTGCTTTGCCTTCACTTCCTGACCGAGCATAGATCCTTATGGGATGTTACCTGTGTTTCTGCCACAAGCCCTGTTCTTTCATTACGTATCTCTGTTTTTGTTCCAGTTCGTTGTACTTGTCCAGTTTCCTCCAGGCCTGCTGCCGCTACGCTGAGTTCCTGGTTCTTAGAGACCTGCTTCTTTTGCGCTATAACACGGGGTTACTAGTGCTGCCTGGCGGTGTGTCCATTGCAGTCAGTCTTCCCTCTCCTAGACCGGCGCCATGGGTCGTGGACGCCACTCACGTAAACCTCGTTCCCGACCTGCAGCGATTGCGCTGACGCAAAAGGACCAGCTTGATTTCCTGTTGCCGACTCCCTGCTTGAACTACGACTACCCGGATATCTCCTACCCCGACTCTGGCTTGTCCAACAACTATGCTGTTATCTCCAGTCCTGAACCCGGCCTGTTTGACTATGAACTGCGCACTCTGGACCAGTCTGCGCGGTCTAAGGCCAGTGATTTCATAACCCAGCCTCAGCCCCGCGGCCCGGTTTGTGGCGAGCACAATCGTGACACTCCCCTATCTCTACCGGGGCTATCGTTTGTCTGTGAGTGAACACGTTATCATCAGATCATCATTCAGGATCGGCATAATTGCGGTCTCCTTGTACTAGGAGGCTCAGCTGACGGATCTTCTGTTGTCATCACTTACGAGTATAAATTGGTGAGTTCAAATTGAGCTCTCTCAGATATAATATATATGTACTGGAATAAACCTCACTATCTCTGCTTTTCCTCAGGACTCATTGGTGAAATAATGTTACATGTATCACTTGCTCATTCTCCCCAAATGTAACTAGTCCCTTTGCATATTGTGTGTCTGTTAAATATCATTATCCTCCTCGTTGAGTATCAGCTGAAGATGGACCTTACTGTTTTTTAATCATTATTGTTTTTTTTATTACATATATAAGTTTTTATATCTCATATTTGTTTATCAAGTTAGGGGCATTAATTGTCTATTAAATTGTTTATATTTTTATTTACTATTGGTCATTTGTGCTTTTTCTTTCGTTTGAATGTATGTATATGTATACACTCACAGCGAAATTAAATCGCTAGGTATAATGATATTGGCATTATGAACACTCTCACCATCTCCCTTCAATCAAAATGTATTATTTATTGTCATTTTAAGCGAGAATACAGATCGGTTTCCACACACGTAATAAAAATTACAGGCAAACAAGAAACATTTAAATATTACAGCTGTAACAAGATAAAAATAGATCATTCCCTTTTCTGTTAATTATCATAAATGTCCTGAATCAGCGGATTGCAAAGCCATGTTTGAAAAGCAAATACTACCAGAAATGAATACAGAAGGAGGAAGTTATTAATCAGTCTTCAGGCTATGAAACAAGGCCAAACCCGCCTTACAATTCTGATATATCTCAAGAATAAAGTAACATTGCAATCAGCAGGTGTTCTCTTTTGCTAATTTTATTGCTATTTTTTGAATGTGGTAAAGTTGGATAAATAATCTTCCTTATAATCTTCAAAACCAATGGAAAAGTATTCATATCTTTACTATAATTAGAATGTAGGTATTTAAAATGTTAAATGACTAGTAATTTTATATGCAAATTTAATATAATGTATGTTGCCAATTTAGGTTTAATTATGAGCAATGTTTTCACTGAAAGCACAATGTTAACAGAACAATATGGGTTTATAATGCAGTTAATATTTGCTATAAGATATATATATATATATATATATATATATATATATATATATATATCCAAGAAAGAGAACACAGGAACGCACCAAGGTAAGGAAAATTGTATTTAACAAGTGCAAATAGCAAACAAGTAGTAACTTACATTTGAGTAAAATTCAGTCCGTGTAAGAATCAGTCAAGCCCACGACACATCGGCAGTACAGTGGAATAGATAGGGGAAGTGCTGGTATGATGAGCTTCAGTCCCGTGCGCTGGGACTAAGGCCTCGGCCAGGCTCCCTGCTTGCTCGCTGAGGCGCGCTGAGGCTCAGGGAAAGCGGGTGCTTTCCCTGGCCTTGCGGTTGCTTACCGCACGCGCCGTCAGCGGGTGGGTGGGCGGGCACGTCACTGGCCGGGGGCGGGCCAGTGACATCACAGAGCTGGTTCACCCTCATTGGGCGAACCGCTCACGTGACCGGCCTGTCGCGCCGGCAAGTGGGGGAATTTTAAATTCCCCTAAGACCTGCGCTTCCGCAAGCGCGCGGAAGCGCAGATGAGCCCCTACTAAAGCCGCTCTAATTGCGGCTGTAGGGGCTCAGTGCTGAGCGGGAGCGCGCGTCAGCATGCTTCCGCCAGCAAGCAGTAAACATGGCCGAGGCCTAAGCCGGTTGCACTTTATGACAGCTCGCTTCTGGGTTCATGCGCTGTTGTGATACCCGTGTGGAGTAGGCCCCCTTATCCTCGTCACTGACTTTTGCCGTCCCGTATAGGGAGCATTGACCAATGTATTAAAAAGCACACTGGAGTGTAAAGTAACCAATTGGTATATAACCTGGTTTCTACACTCTTGATCTCCGTATGTATACAGTATATATACACACATACATACATACATACATACATCTATATATACACACACATACAGATGCAGCGACCGTTATTCAGACAAATCATGGAGCCGTTTTCGTGTGCTCTGCTGTATTCTACGCAGCATTAACGTGGCCAATCGCCCCAGGCACACGTTTATCATGGTTGCTTTCTTTGAATTTCATGGATTATCTTTCTTTGTGTGCAATGAAATGAATGAATTGTAATGTGTACAGTACTGTGCTACTGTGACAATTTCAGGTGTTTAAAAACCAGAACACTAAAATGCTATTTTCTGCACTCGCGTCTAAAGGCGATACGGTTGGAAGAAATCACACGCCATGACATGGGTATTCCGAGGTATACGATGCATGGTGTTTGAATAATGGCCGCTGCATCTGTATATATATCCCTTTGTTCTCTTGATTGCGCACCTCTGGTATACGTGACAGTGCCAAACATCCTGCGCTGCGCCCCCCCTTACCTTTAATACAGCGTCAAATGAAGCCTCGTATCCATGGCGACGCGCATCAAATTACCTCGTGGTGTAATTTGATGTCTGTCGCCATAGAGATGCTTGGACCGAAGCCTGGGAGGAGAGTTTACAGAGGCCAAGCGCTGAAGAGCGCGGGGCGTCTGTAACCGCCGCATCCCCCCCCCCACAAATTCTCTCGCCTCCCAGTTTGCTCATCCCCGACGTATACCACAATTTACATAGATTTCAGTCATAGTGTTGCCGCAAAAAAATGCATATCAGGGCGAGCTATAGCAATTATTATTCCCCTACAATATTTTTTTCTATTTATTTTGTGTTTTGTAAAATGGGATTTTGTATATTTTCACATTACTAGTTAGAGGGAGATTTCACTAAGTGAATTATCTTGTGTTTGAAAAGATTTGATTTTGACTAAAGCTCTTCCCACATTCACAGCAGTATAGGGTCACCCCAGTATGGATTCTTTGGTGTCTGACAAGATTTCCTTTCTTACTGAAGCTTTTGCCACATTTAGAGCAGTTATAGGGTCTATAGTGTCTCACCCCTGTGTGTATTATGTGGTGTCTAACAAGAGTTGATTTCTTACTGAAGCTTTTCCCACATTCAGTGCAGTTATAAGGTCTCAGCCCTGTGTGGATTCTTTGGTGTATAACAAGATTTGATTTCTTACTGATGCTTTTCCCACATTCAGAACAGTTATAGGATCTCACCCCTGTGTGGATTCTTTCGTGTGCAACAAGATTTGATTTCTCACTGAAGCTTTTCCCACATTCAGAGCAGTTATAGGGCTTCACCCCTGTGTGGATTGTTTGGTGTCTAACAAGATATGATTTATCACTGAAGCTTTTCCCACATTCAGAGCAGTTATAGGGTCTCACTCCTGTGTGGATTGTTTGGTGTCTAACAAGAATCGATTTCCGACTGAAGCTTTTCCCACATTCAGAGCAGTTATAGGGTGTCTCCCCTGTGTGAATTCTTTGGTGTGTAACATAATGCGATTTCCGACTGAAGCTTTTCCCACATTCAAAGCAGTAATAGGGTCTCACCCCTGTGTGTATTATTTGGTGCGTAACAAGAGTTGATTTCAGACGGAAGTTTTTCCCACATTCAGAACAGTTATAGGGTCTCACCCCTGTGTGGATTCTTTGATGTCTAACAAGAGTTGATTTTGTTCTGAAGCTTTTCCCACATTCAGAGCAGGTATAGGGTCTCACCCCTGTGTGGATTCTTTGGTGCGTAACAAGAGTTGCTTTCAGAAGGAAGCTTTTCCCACATTCAGAGCAGGTATAGGATTTCTTCCCTGCACTGATTATTTGCTGTATAACATTACCGTATTTCCCACTGTTGGTTTTCATGTCTCTGTTCTATAAACCTCTTTGTCTTGTCTGGTATTTTGGTGTCTAAGTTTAGTAAAATGCTGATAATGTATAGTAATGCTCTGCAGTTTCTTGTAATCTTGTTCCAATTCTCATACAGACTTATGCAATGTTGAAGTCCTTAAAACAAATTTCCATTAACACCTCTGTAATTTATGATGTTTTGGACATTTCTGACATTGCTTGTTGTCACAGATCAGTCATGGGCTGAAGATACATCTATGGTGAGAAAACGCATTAATGTAACATTGCAATGTAACAAAGTACATTTGGATGACAAAAGCTACATGTGCAAGAGACTGAATCACACAATTAAAGTTACATTGTTATATTTACATTCACCTGGAGAAAGGCAAAGATACACCCCAATTAATTATGTTACAATTATGTCTCATAAGTGGAAATGAATATTTCCTCCTCACTCCAGTAATGAAAATCAAATTTCTCTCTGTATCAATGTTCATGTATTGTTCTGTTCTGTAGGTATGACTTATTACAAAGTGAGCACATACAATAGTAGTAAAGAACTTTTTCCCATCAAATACGTTTTGTTGTACTTTGTGATGTATTAACCCTTTAGTGGCTCAAGGGGTCCTCTAGCCATTGGCATCCCATGACTATCTGACCACTAATGTCTACAAAGGGGTAAATACACAGCTTACACTAGACTAACTGGGCTGATTGTTCAATAGAGGATACAGTGGTGCTCCAAAAATCATATGTGACCACATAAATTGTGTCAAATTCAATAAACGTCCCCTACATTTGGCTTTATAGATCAACAATTTGAAAAGGATTGGAAGATCATTCTTAATGAATGTTCTTTCAAATTGATCTCCTTGATTGTACAAACAAGTTTAAAGAAAAACTTATACTTGAAAAAGAAATTGTAGTTTTACAAAAACAATTAGCCACATTCTCAAAAATGGATGGCTTTAGAGAGTTAGATCAAAGTCTTGCTAAATCCATAAAAGAGTTAGAGAAAATTATTACTGCTAAAAAACAACAAAAATTTGTAAGGGATAAGCTTGATTACGAGCGTAATCACGTTTATTCGTGGGAAAAGATTGTACAGCCAAGGAGGGACAATCGTACTTCACGTCCGGCCCACTCCAGAAAATAAATCCGGCTATAGCTCATGGACTCATAAATCCATCTTAAAGCATAAGAAAGGCTCTAGAGCCCTGCAAAGTGGAGAATCAGACATCTCAGACACAGAGAATTTGGCCCACGCTGTCTCATTCTTTACTACTCATGAAGATTCCCAGTCAGAAACAGATGCTCCTAAGGAGCAGCGTACTCTTTGGGATAGACCACAAAGAGAAAGAGCTACAGAATATGGGTCTAGATCTGGCAATTCTTCATAGGGGGCCGAGTCTCATTCTTCAAAAAACTCAAAAGGACAAGACGGGGGTTCAAAACAACAACAAAAAATCAAGGCAAAGGGGTACCAACCAAGAGGAAAAAGAACTTCTATTGGATGAATGTGCCGTAATTAACATCTCTAACTTACCACTATCCTGTGAGGAACTGTCACTGTTAAACAAAAGTCTGGGATTTGTTCCCGATACGAAGTTTGATCTTTTTGAAACAATAATTGACGTACAAAAATTTATACGGAAATGTACCCTCAAAAAGTTTATTAGTGATAAGCAAACATCTACATTAACCTCTGCTATTTCTGATCCCCTTTCTTTAGGTTCCCCACCTCCCGAATTAACACAATCCTCTGAGACATTTACGTTCAAAGAGCAATGTGTCCTCCAAGATATGGAAGAGTTAGGAAGGTACTGTGATGCCGATGATGATCCAGATGTGTTTTTGGGTAGGTGTAATACTGGCCTCAAAAGAAAATCCTTATTTTTTCCCACATTTACGAAAGGCAAGTTTCTCTCTACCTTTGAGAGCCTAGTGGGGAGAGATCTCAGACCCTTAAATAAGGGATTCTCTTTTGATGCCAGTCAGAGATCATGTAATATGGATAATCTAAAAAAGAAAAAGAAGCTTTACGAGATGTCAAAGCCAACAATTTGTTGGTGATCAAAAATGCGGATAAAGGGGAGGGGGCGGTTGTAGTGCAGCATAGGGATGACTACTACAAGAAAGCCATCCGCCAACTTGGGGATACTTGTTCCTATGCTGTACTGCATACCGACCCTACCCCAAAGTTTCAGAAGGAACGTAGGGATCTGTTGGATACGGGCTCTATGTTGGATGTACTTAATGACAATGACACCAATTTTCTATACAATGCTTCGCCTGTTACTGCCGTGTTTCACCATCTCCCAAAGATCCACAAAACATTGGTCTCCCCTCCTGGGAGACCGATTGTTTCTAGCATTGGATCTTTGGGAGATGGTGTCTCACGATATGTGGACTGTTTTCTCCAGCCCCTCGTACAGCAGTTACCATCCTATATTCATGGCAGTGGTGACTTACTCAACAATATCAATTCTATTAAGTGGAAAAAAAATGTAGTATTGATAACACTTGATGTCACGTCCCTCTATACGGTTATCTCCCATGAGCAGGACCTGACAGCTGCTCGCTTCTTCCTCAGGCGGTCTAATTTAGCACCAGCACACATCACATTTATTCTGCAATCTATTCACTTTCTTCTTACTCACAATTTTTTTGATGTTTGATGGGGTTCATTATCTCCAAACACGTGGAACGGCTATGGGGACCAGCTTTCCCCCATCCTATGCTAATCTATTCATGGGATGGTGGGAGTCATTCCACGTGTTTGGAGATCTGAACAAATTCAGGGAGCACATTTTATTTTACAGGCGCTATATTGATGACCTGTTAATTTGGGAGGGTGATATTTCTACACTTTTACAGTTTATTGAATCACTTAATCACAATTCTGTTAATCTTGTATTCACATCTAATTATCATTTACACCATATATGTTATCTTGATTTGTGTTTATATATAGACACTTCACTGCACATTTCAAACAATCTTATTTCGAAAACCGAATTCTCTGAATACTTTTTTGAGAGCCAGCAGCTGTCATCCTAAGGCCCTGTTGAGGGTGATACTCAAAGGTCAATTCATGAGGGCGCGTCGGAACTGTTCTAGTGCGGAGGACTACGAGAATCAGTCCAGAGAATTATATACACGCTTTAGGAGAAGGGGCTATGCCCAGGATAGATCGATTCAAGAAGTGAAAACTATGGATAGAGGCTCTGTACTCAGACAGGCCCTTAGGATGGCCAGGTCTGATAAGAGTCCCTTATTCATTACCCCTTATAGTGTACAGGCAGAATCCATAAGGTCCATACTTAAGAAACATTGGAATGTTCTTTCATTGGATCCTGTGTTGAAACCATTTTGTATCTACAGGACCCCACATAGTGTTTAAAAGAGCACAGATTTTAGGTAATAAGATATCACCTAGCCTCTTTAAACGCATACTTGATGCTCCATTACCCAAGGGATCCTTTGCCTGCAGCCGGTGTAAAATTTGTTCCAAAATGTGTCAGAAACCAACATTTACATCATCAGTCACAGGAACAACATATAGAATTCAAAATTTTATAAATTGTAATTCCACTTTTGTGATTTATTTGCTGACATGCGGCTGCGGGCAACAATATGTCGGTAGGACTTCCAGGCGCCTGAAGATTGTTAAAAAGAATCCAAACCATCCGGTATCCAAACACTTTTCCAGCTGTACAAAGGGCGGTATTGATAATTTCTGTTTTCAGGGAATAGAACAGGTTCGGATACTTCCTAGGGGGGGTGACAGGCTTAAGATGCTGGATAGACGCGAAGCGTTTCGGATCTTTTCCCCGAGAACTAGGACACCATTAGGGATCAATATCGATTGGGATATAAGCCATTTTCTTTGAAATAGGGGTAGTAATTGTTTTATATGATGCTTATTGAACTATGTATATTATTAATACATGAATTTATATGCTCATTACTCATTCTCTTGACTAATAGCTCTTTGTTAAACAGAGGTTACTAGAAATATTCAACTGCTATTTGTTCAGTGACAGGTGTAGCATTGTCTATTTATGAATGTCAGAAGCCCAGTGGAGTTAACAATATTACTCCATTGTTCTTTCTGTATGGTTCTCGATATATGATGTTTATGTGTAATCTTTGATGTGTATTTTTTGATGCTTATTTACCATCTATTGGCTCTACTCTGCTACACCATCAGTGCCAATCAAGGTTCTGTTTCCCTCACTCTGCTAAGAATACACATTTGTATAATGGATGCTAAGTTTCTACTTAGTAGGATATGTACCTTCTATATTTGGTACTAACATATTATACCATTATGATAGTATCCACATACTTAACTACAAGCAGTGTATGAAGGGTCAGTGTTGTTAATTTAACTATGTTGCTGTTTTTGTAAGTTAATCTAATTTTTATTATTATATTTTTTAGTAAGTTTGTCTACTGTTGATGTTTATTGTACGAATAAAGTTTCTGTTTTAGAAAAAAAGCCATTCCTGTGGATCTGCTGGGCCAATAGGGTTGCACTTCGCATCATTGCGACTCGTTTGCCGGTCGCGTGTTGATGACGTCACCTGGGTTGGCGCGGCTGATCCAACAGGTATGTATAAAACACTCGTAATTCAGTTATCTTTACACCTTGACAAAGTGCTTTGGCATGAAACGCGTAGGTGGTGCGTTCATATAGCTCCTGCTTTTTGTGGATGTCTGCATTAAATAGCTGATCAACGAATTTGAGTCTGCCTGGGGTTATTCTGAATATTAGTCACTGGCTGTGCTCTGGGTGCTGCTATACTAACTGGGCTGATTAACTAAAATAGTTACACACGTCCCTGCCGTAATGTCACAATTTTCCCTGATTTGTGCTACACTGCAATTAAAATTGGTTAACAAAAAGTGCCCTAAATAATGAGTTATAAATAAATAACCTGAGGTGCTTTAACTTTTCTCTCACATTCATATTAACCCTTAGATTCATAATTTTTTTCCTGTGTACATTTCTCTTCTATACTAACATGAAACAGGAGAGTAAAGCGCTGTATATTCCAGGCTGCCCTGCTGTGAGTGTATAGTGATACTCACAAGACAATGTGCTTTGAATGTTCATTTCTCAGAGGGGGACCCTGAACATAAACTGAAATGTCACAATCACTTGCCAAGTTTTCAGTTACTTACAAGAGAAAAAGGTCTCGCTAGGAGGTGGTAAGTACCCTGCTCTAACGCTCAGGAGGGCAGTGGTAATGTAGTGTAAAGAAGCCCCAACATATAAGTAACTTAGGGGGTGGTGCTAGCTGAGATTGAATAATATGATAATTAGAAAAAGAAGAAAGAATCCCTTAAAGCTGCACTAAGAAAACACCCCTCACAGGGTTAAAATAAGTTTATTATAATCACAAATAATAAAAATAAATGTGGGGGTTGAAGCAAATGTTGTGAACCAAAATGGAATAAAATCAATTAAAATGAGGAAAGGAGTGGGTGCTAAATTGAACGCTAAAATGTCTCGTTATTTCACTTTAAATATATTAAAGATAATTATAGTCATACAATTGAATTGACTATATATCTGGTGAAATAATCAGCAGACATAGATAGACGTCTTGAAGTGAGCGGTGGGAGAATATCCACCAATATCAGGTGTTGATTATCTAATAAGGATAATATATGCAGCTTATAGTACTTACTTAGGTTGTTCATTGAACCATATGAATGGGCTCTGTTATAGTAGAACCTTTGGTCTGGAGTATCACACCGAATTAGCAAAAAAGAGAACACTTCAATTAAATGCATTCTGTGAGCGATTGTGGATCTTGACACTGATCAGCTGGAGATACACCCCGACTATCCGATACTCTCCAATCCTGAACCTGGCTACGAATTACGACGATCCGAAACTCTCCGCTCCTGAACTTGGCAAGTACCTTAACCATTCTCCAATCTATAACCCTGACCTGGCTTGAACGACTACTCTACATCCTAGGCGCGCCCGCATGGCTGTGGGTCGGCGTTATCCAATCCCCTACCTCAGCACCGCGGTCGCACTTCGTTTGTGGTGAGCTACGTGTGACAGACATATTTAGGAGAGAGTGAAGTGATTCTATCAGCAGCATTTAGGACAGATTGTAGGGGAGACCGGTGAGAGGCAGGAAGACCGGACATTAGATTACAATAATAAAATTAAATTAACACAATATGTTTGCCAGATAATAGGTATTAGTAGTCACTATGGATATACCCCTCATCACTCCCCCCCCCTGCACCCCCCATCACTTACCCCCCCCTGCACTCCTCATCACTCCCCCCCCCCTGCACTCCTCATACACACATACATACATCAGTGATCCCAAACCTTTTTTGTTTGGAGGAACCCCTGAAGTATTTAGAAAAATCTCGGGGAACCCCTATCTTGCTGACATTCGGTTCAACAGGGTTAAAACACAACATTTTACACCTCACGAGCCCCCTCTATTTCCCACCCTCTACCCATGTATCTCTCCCCCTCCGTCTCACTCACTCTCCCCCTCCCATGTATTTATCCCCTGCGTCTCACTCCTACTCCCTCTTTCCTCACTCACTCCCTCCCTTCCGTCAATTACCCCAGTCTCACTCAATCCCCGCTACAAAATACTTACCAAAAAAATCCACCCCCCTAAATACATATAACCCCACCCGCAATACATAATAAAAATACCCCGCACCCACCAATACATATTAAAAATGTCCCCAATACATATTTAACTTCATTACTCATGGAGACTGTGATGGCAGATACAATAGATTTGTTCAAAAAAAGGTTGGACATCTTTTTAGATGGGAAAGGTATACAGGGATATACCAAATAAGTATACATGGGAAGGATGTTGATCCAGGGATTAATCCGATTGCCAATTCTTGGAGTCAGGAAGGAATTAATTTTTCCCCTTAATGGGGTTTTTTGATTGCCTTCCTCTGGATCATAAGTAAGTATAGATATAGGATAAAGTATCTGTTGTCTAAATTTAGCATAGGTTGAACTTGATGGACGGAAGTCTTTTTTCAATCTCATCTACTATGTAACTATGTAACTATGTAACTATGTAACTATGTGAGAAGTGAGAAGGACCGAACTGCTCCAAGGAAAACAGATTCGGGCCACACGAGTAAAATCATCATCATCCTCCTCGTATCTCCCCAGGCATCCCCTCATCATCATCCTCCTCCTCCTCATATACCCCCCCCTGCATTTCACATCACTCTCCCCCCCCCCCCCCCGAAACTCACATCACCCATCCCAGAGGGGGGCGCCGGGTCAGAGAAAACAAACACACACAGACACACACCTTGTGTCCTGTCTCCTGTCCATGCTGCTTCATCCTCTGCTTGGCCACACCCCAAAGGCTCGTCACTCCTCCTCCTGATTGGCTGCTGCATTACCCAGCAGCAGCCAATCAGGATAGAGGAAGCTACCCAGCCCCCTAACAGCCCTACTCTAATAAATCGGGGAAATCTCAGGGAACCTTCAGATGGGAAACACCGCCATAGGGGCTTCTCAATGCACGTTCCTCCCTTCCTCCGTTACCACATGAGAACACTGAAAAATTACATGAGTCATCTTAGTATATTGAAGTATTAGGAACATTTCATATGGAGCAGAATAATTCGCATAGGGAAAATAAAGTTGATTATAAGCACAATTTTCAAATATTGTATCTACATTCTTAATCATTTGTTATTTTTCTCCCCCCTCACTGTGCCTCTCGCTCTCTCCCCCTCACTGTGCCTCTCTCTCTCCCCCCTCACTGTGCCTCTCTCTCTCTCCCTCCCCCTCACTGTGCCTCTCGCTCTCTCCCCCTCACTGTGCCTCTCTCTCCCCCCTCACTGTGCCTCTCTCTCCCCCCCTCACTGTGCCTCTCTCTCCCCCCCTCACTGTGCCTCTCTCTCCCCCCCTCACTGTGCCTCTCTCTCCCCCCCCTCACTGTGCCTCTCTCTCCCCCCCCTCACTGTGCCTCTCTCTCCCCCCCCCTCACTGTGCCTCTCTCTCCCCCCTCACTGTGCCTCTCTCTCTCCCCCCCTCACTGTGCCTCTCTCTCCTCCCCTCTCTGTGCCTCTCTCTCCCCTCCTCACTGTGCCTCTCTCCCCTCCTCACTGTGCCTCTCTCCCCTCCTCACTGTGCCGCGCTCTCCCCTCCTCACTGTGCCGCGCTCTCCCCTCCTCACTGTGCCGCGCTCTCCCCTCCTCACTGTGCCGCGCTCTCCCCTCCCACTCACTGTGCCGCGCTCTCCCCTCCCACACACTATGCCGCGCTCTCCCCTCCCACACACTGTGCCGTGCTCTCCCCTGCCACACACTGTGCCGCGCTCTCCCCCTACTCACTGTGCCGCGCTCTCCCCTCCCACACACTGTGCCGCGCTCTCCCCTCCCACACACTGTGCCGCGCTCTCCCCTCCCACTCACTGTGCCGCGCTCTCCCCTCCCACACACTGTGCCGCGCTCTCCCCTCCCACACACTGTGCCGCGCTCTCCTCTCCCACTCACTGTGCCGCGCTCTCCCCTCCCACACACTGTGCCGCGCTCTCCCCTCCCACACACTGTGCCGCGCTCTCCCCTCCCACACACTGTGCCGCGCTCTCCCCTCCCACTCACTGTGCCGCGCTCTCCCCTCCCACACACTGTGCCGCGCTCTCCCCTCCCACTCACTGTGCCGCGCTCTCCTCTCCCACTCACTGTGCCGCGCTCTCCCCTCCCACTCACTGTGCCGCGCTCTCCCCTCCCACTCACTGTGCCGCGCTCTCCCCTCCCACACACTGTGCCCCGCTCTCCCCTCCCACACACTGTGCCGCGCTCTCCCCTCCCACACACTGTGCCGCGCTCTCCCCTCCCACACACTGTGCCGCGCTCTCCCCTCCCACACACTGTGCCGCGCTCTCCCCTCCCACACACTGTGCCGCGCTCTCCCCCTACTCACTGTGCCGCGCTCTCCCCTCCCACACACTGTGCCGCGCTCTCCCCCTACTCACTGTGCCGCGCTCTCCTCTCCAACTCACTGTGCCGCGCTCTCCCCTCCCACACACTGTGCCGCGCTCTCCCCTCCCACACACTGTGCCGCGCTCTCCCCTCCCACACACTGTGCCGCGCTCTCCCCTCCCACACACTGTGCCGCGCTCTCCCCTCCCACACACTGTGCCGCGCTCTCCCCTCCCACACACTGTGCCGCGCTCTCCCCTACACACTCACTGTGCCGCGCTCTCCCCTCCCACACACTGTGCCGCGCTCTCCCCTCCCACTCACTGTGCCGCGCTCTCCCCCTACTCACTGTGCCGCGCTCTCCTCTCCAACTCACTGTGCCGCGCTCTCCCCTCCCACACACTGTGCCGCGCTCTCCCCTCCCACTCACTGTGCCGCGCTCTCCTCTCCCACTCACTGTGCCGCGCTCTCCCCTCCCACTCACTGTGCCGCGCTCTCCCCTCCCACACACTGTGCCGCGCTCTCCCCTCCCACTCACTGTGCCGCGCTCTCCTCTCCCACTCACTGTGCCGTGCTCTCCCCTCCCACACACTGTGCCGCGCTCTCCCCTCCCACACACTGTGCCGCGCTCTCCCCTCCCACACACTGTGCCGCGCTCTCCCCCTACTCACTGTGCCGCGCTCTCCTCTCCCACACACTGTGCCGCGCTCTCCCCTCCCACACACTGTGCCGCGCTCTCCCCTCCCACACACTGTGCCGCGCTCTCCCCTCCCACACACTGTGCTGCGCTCTCCCCTCCCACACACTGTGCCGCGCTCTCCCCCTACTCACTGTGCCGCGCTCTCCTCTCCAACTCACTGTGCCGCGCTCTCCTCTCACACTCACTGTGCCGCGCTCTCCCCTCCCACACTGTGCCGCGCTCTCCCCTCCCACTCACTGTGCCACGCTCTCCCCTCCCACTCACTGTGCCGCGCTCTCCCCTCCCACTCACTGTGCCGCGCTCTCCCCTCCCACTCACTGTGCCGCGCTCTCCCCTCCCACTCACTGTGCCGCGCTCCCCTCTCCCACTCACTGTGACGCGCTCTCCTCTCCCACTCACTGTGCCGCGCTCTCCTCTCCCACTCAGTGCCGCGCTCTCCCCTTACTCACTGTGCCGCGCTCTCCCCTCCCACACACTGTGCCGCGCTCTCCCCTCCCACTCACTGTGCCGCGCTCTTCCCCTACTCACTGTGCCGCGCTCTCCCCTCCCACTCTGTGCCGCGCTCTCCCCTCCCACTCACTGTGCCGCGCTCTCCCCTCCCACTCACTGTGCCGCGCTCTCCCCTCCCACTCACTGTGCCGCGCTCTCCCCTCCCACTCACTGTGCCGCGCTCTCCCCTCCCACACACTGTGCCCTGCTCTCCCCTCCCACTCACTGTGCCGCGCTCTCCCCTCCCACTCACTGTGCCGCGCTCTCCCCTCCCACTCACTGTGCCGCGCTCTCCTCTCCCACTCACTGTGCCGCGCTCTCCCCTCCCACACACTGTGCCGCGCTCTCCCCTCCCACACACTGTGCCGCGCTCTCCCCTCCCACACGCTGTGCCCCGCTCTCCCCTCCCACTCACTGTGCCGCGCTCTCCCCTCCCACACACTGTGCCCCGCTCTCCCCTCCCACTCACTGTGCCGCGCTCTCCTCTCCCACTCACTGTGCCGCGCTCTCCCCTCCCACACACTGTGCCGCGCTCTCCCCTCCCACTCACTGTGCCGCGCTCTCCTCTCCCACTCACTGTGCCGCGCTCTCCCCTCCCACACACTGTGCCGCGCTCTCCCCTCCCACACGCTGTGCCCCGCTCTCCCCTCCCACTCACTGTGCCGCGCTCTCCCCTCCCACTCACTGTGCCGCGCTCTCCTCTCCCACTCACTGTGCCGCGCTCTCCCCTCCCACACACTGTGCCGCGCTCTCCCCTCCCACACACTGTGCCGCGCTCTCCCCTCCCACACACTGTGCCGCGCTCTCCCCTCCCACACGCTGTGCCCCGCTCTCCCCTCCCACTCACTGTGCCGCGCTCTCCCCTCCCACTCACTGTGCCGCGCTCTCCCCTCCCACACACTGTGCCGCGCTCTCCCCCTACTCACTGTGCCGCGCTCTCCCCTCCCACACACTGTGCCGCGCTCTCCCCTCCCACACACTGTGCCGCGCTCTCCCCTCCCACTCACTGTGCCGCGCTCTCCCCTCCCACACACTGTGCCGCGCTCTCCCCTCCCACACACTGTGCCGCGCTCTCCTCTCCCACTCACTGTGCCGCGCTCTCCCCTCCCACACACTGTGCGGCGCTCTCCCCTCCCACACACTGTGCCGCGCTCTCCCCTCCCACACACTGTGCCGCGCTCTCCCCTCCCACTCACTGTGCCGCGCTCTCCCCTCCCACACACTGTGCCGCGCTCTCCCCTCCCACTCACTGTGCCGCGCTCTCCTCTCCCACTCACTGTGCCGCGCTCTCCCCTCCCACTCACTGTGCCGCGCTCTCCCCTCCCACACACTGTGCCCCGCTCTCCCCTCCCACACACTGTGCCGCGCTCTCCCCTCCCACACACTGTGCCGCGCTCTCCCCTCCCACACACTGTGCCGCGCTCTCCCCTCCCACACACTGTGCCGCGCTCTCCCCTCCCACACACTGTGCCGCGCTCTCCCCCTACTCACTGTGCCGCGCTCTCCCCTCCCACACACTGTGCCGCGCTCTCCCCTCCCACACACTGTGCCGCGCTCTCCCCACCCACACACTGTGCCGCGCTCTCCCCTCCCACACACTGTGCCGCGCTCTCCCCCTACTCACTGTGCCGCGCTCTCCTCTCCAACTCACTGTGCCGCGCTCTCCCCTCCCACACACTGTGCCGCGCTCTCCCCTCCCACACACTGTGCCGCGCTCTCCCCTCCCACACACTGTGCCGCGCTCTCCCCTCCCACACACTGTGCCGCGCTCTCCCCTCCCACACACTGTGCCGCGCTCTCCCCTCCCACACACTGTGCCGCGCTCTCCCCTCCCACACACTGTGCCGCGCTCTCCCCTCCCACACACTGTGCCGCGCTCTCCCCTACACACTCACTGTGCCGCGCTCTCCCCTCCCACACACTGTGCCGCGCTCTCCCCTCCCACTCACTGTGCCGCGCTCTCCCCCTACTCACTGTGCCGCGCTCTCCTCTCCAACTCACTGTGCCGCGCTCTCCCCTCCCACTCACTGTGCCGCGCTCTCCTCTCCCACTCACTGTGCCGCGCTCTCCCCTCCCACTCACTGTGCCGCGCTCTCCCCTCCCACACACTGTGCCGCGCTCTCCCCTCCCACTCACTGTGCCGCGCTCTCCTCTCCCACTCACTGTGCCGTGCTCTCCCCTCCCACACACTGTGCCGCGCTCTCCCCTCCCACACACTGTGCCGCGCTCTCCCCTCCCACACACTGTGCCGCGCTCTCCCCCTACTCACTGTGCCGCGCTCTCCTCTCCCACACACTGTGCCGCGCTCTCCCCTCCCACACACTGTGCCGCGCTCTCCCCTCCCACACACTGTGCTGCGCTCTCCCCTCCCACACACTGTGCCGCGCTCTCCCCCTACTCACTGTGCCGCGCTCTCCTCTCCAACTCACTGTGCCGCGCTCTCCTCTCCAACTCACTGTGCCGCGCTCTCCTCTCCCACTCACTGTGCCGCGCTCTCCCCTCCCACACACTGTGCCGCGCTCTCCCCTCCCACACACTGTGCCGCGCTCTCCCCTCCCACACGCTGTGCCCCGCTCTCCCCTCCCACTCACTGTGCCGCGCTCTCCCCTCCCACACCCTGTGCCCCGCTCTCCCCTCCCACTCACTGTGCCGCGCTCTCCTCTCCCACTCACTGTGCCGCGCTCTCCCCTCCCACACACTGTGCCACGCTCTCCCCTCCCACTCACTGTGCCGCGCTCTCCTCTCCCACTCACTGTGCCGCGCTCTCCCCTCCCACACACTGTGCCGCGCTCTCCCCTCCCACACGCTGTGCCCCGCTCTCCCCTCCCACTCACTGTGCCGCGCTCTCCCCTCCCACTCACTGTGCCGCGCTCTCCTCTCCCACTCACTGTGCCGCGCTCTCCCCTCCCACACACTGTGCCGCGCTCTCCCCTCCCACACACTGTGCCGCGCTCTCCCCTCCCACACGCTGTGCCCCGCTCTCCCCTCCCACTCACTGTGCCGCGCTCTCCCCTCCCACTCACTGTGCCGCGCTCTCCTCTCCCACTCACTGTGCCGCGCTCTCCCCTCCCACACACTGTGCCGCGCTCTCCCCTCCCACTCACTGTGCCGCGCTCTCCTCTCCCACTCACTGTGCCGCGCTCTCCCCTCCCACACACTGTGCCGCACTCTCCCCTCCCACACACTGTGCCGCGCTCTCCCCTCCCACACGCTGTGCCCCCGCTCTCCCCTCCCACACACTGTGCCGCGCTCTCCCCTCCCACACACTGTGCCGCGCTCTCCCCCTCCCACACACTGTGCCGCGCTCTCCCTCCCACACACTGTGCCGCGCTCTCCCCTCCCACTCACTGTGCCGCGCTCTCCCCTCCCACTCACTGTGCCGCGCTCTCCCCTCCCACACTGTGCCGCGCTCTCCCCTCCCAGTCACTGTGCCGCGCTCTCCCCTCCCACTCACTGTGCCGCGCTCTCCCCTCCCACTCACTGTGCCGCGCTCTCCCCTCCCACACACTGCGCCGCGCTCTCCCCTCCCACACTGTGCCGCGCTCTCCCCTCCCAGTCACTGTGCCGCGCTCTCCCCTCCCACTCACTGTGCCGCGCTCTCCCCTCCCACTCACTGTGCCGCGCTCTCCCCCTACTCACTGTGCCGCGCTCTCCTCTCCCACTCACTGTGCCGCGCTCTCCCCTCCCACACACTGTGCCGCGCTCTCCCCTCCCACACACTGTGCCGCGCTCTCCCCTCCCACACACTGTGCCGCGCTCTCCCCTCCCACACACTGTGCCGCGCTCTCCCCTCCCACACACTGTGCCGCGCTCTCCCCCTCCCACACACTGTGCCGCGCTCTCCCCTCCCACACACTGTGCCGCGCGCTCTCCCCCTACTCACTGTGCCGCGCTCTCCTCTCCCACTCGCTGTGCCGCGCTCTCCCCTCCCACACGCTGTGCCGCGCTCTCCCCTCCCACACACTGTGCCGCGCTCTCCCCTCCCACACACTGTGCCGCGCTCTCCCCTCCCACTCACTGTGCCGCGCTCTCCCCTCCCAGTCACTGTGCCGCGCTCTCCCCTCCCAGTCACTGTGCCGCGCTCATCCCTCCCACTCACTGTGCCGCGCTCTCCCCTCCCAGTCACTGTGCCGCGCTCTCTCCCCCCTTCACTGTGCCGCGCTCTCCCCTCCCACTCACTGTGCCGCGCTCTCCCCTCCCAGTCACTGTGCCGCGCTCTCCCCTCCCAGTCACTGTGCCGCGCTCTCCCCTCCCACACACTGTGCCGCGCTCTCCCCTCCCACACACTGTGCCGCGCTCTCCCCTCCCACACGCTGTGCCGTGCTCTCCCCTCCCACACTGTGCCCCGCTCTCCCCTCCCACACACTGTGCCGCGCTCTCCCCTCCCACACACTGTGCCGCGCTCTCCCCTCCCACACACTGTGCCGCGCTCTCCCTCCCACACGCTGTGCCCCGCTCTCCCCTCCCACTCACTGTGCCGTGCTCTCCCCTCCCACACTGTGCCCCGCTCTCCCCTCCCACACACTGTGCCGCGCTCTCCCCTCCCACACACTGTGCCGCGCTCTCCCTCCCACACGCTGTGCCCCGCTCTCCCCTCCCACACGCTGTGCCGCGCTCTCCCTCCCACACGCTGTGCCCCGCTCTCCCCTCCCACACGCTGTGCCGCGCTCTCTCCCCCCCTCACTGTGCCCCGCTCTCCCCTCCCACTCACTGTGCCCCGCTCTCCCCTCCCACTCACTGTGCCGCGCTCTCCCCTCCCACACACTGTGCCGCGCTCTCCCCTCCCACACGCTGTGCCGCGCTCTCCCCTCCCACACGCTGTGCCCCGCTCTCCCCTCCCACACGCTGTGCCGCGCTCTCCCCTCCCACACGCTGTGCCGCGCTCTCCCCTCCCACACGCTGTGCCGCGCTCTCCCCTCCCACACGCTGTGCCGCGCTCTCCCCTCCCACACACTGTGCCCCGCTCTCCCCTCCCAGACGCTGTGCCGCGCTCTCTCCCCCCCTCACTGTGCCCCGCTCTCCCCTCCCACTCACTGTGCCGCGCTCTCCCCTCCCACACACTGTGCCGCGCTCTCCCCTCCCACACGCTGTGCCCCACTCTCCCCTCCCACACGCTGTGCCGCGCTCTCCCCTCCCACTCACTGTGCCCCGCTCTCCCCTCCCACACGCTGTGCCGCGCTCTCCCCTCCCACTCACTGTGCCCCGCTCTCCCCTCCCACACACTGTGCCGCGCTCTCCCCTCCCACTCACTGTGCCCCGCTCTCCCCTCCCACTCACTGTGCCGCGCTCTCCCCTCCCACTCACTGTGCCCCGCTCTCCCCTCCCACTCACTGTGCCGCGCTCTCCCCTCCCACACACTGTGCCGCGCTCTCCCCTCCCACTCACTGTGCCCCGCTCTCCCCTCCCACACACTGTGCCCCGCTCTCTCCCCCCCTCACTGTGCCCCGCTCTCCCCTCCCACTCACTGTGCCCCGCTCTCCTCTCCCACTCACTGTGCCGCGCTCTCCCCTCCCACACACTGTGCCGCGCTCTCCCCTCCCACTCACTGTGCCGCGCTCTCCTCTCCCACTCACTGTGCCGCGCTCTCCTCTCCCACACGCTGTGCCGCGCTCTCCTCTCCCACTCACTGTGCCCCGCTCTCCCCTCCCACACACTGTGCCGCGCTCTCCCCTCCCAGTCACTGTGCCGCGCTCTCCCCTCCCACACTGTGCCGCGCTCTCCCCTCCCACTCACTGTGCCACGCTCTCCCCTCCCACTCACTGTGCCGCGCTCTCCCCTCCCACTCACTGTGCCGCGCTCCCCTCTCCCACTCACTGTGACGCGCTCTCCTCTCCCACTCACTGTGCCGCGCTCTCCTCTCCCACTCAGTGCCGCGCTCTCCTCTCCCACTCACTGTGCAGCGCTCTCCCCTCCCACACTGTGCCGCGCTCTCCCCTCCCACACACTGTGCCGCGCTCTCCCCTCCCACTCACTGTGCCGCGCTCTCCCCTCCCACTCACTGTGCCGCGCTCTCCCCTCCCACTCACTGTGCCGCGCTCTCCCCTCCCACTCACTGTGCCGCGCTCTCCCCTCCCACTCACTGTGCTGCGCTCTCCCCTCCCACTCACTGTGCCGCGCTCTTCCCCTACTCACTGTGCCGCGCTCTCCCCTCCCACACTGTGCCGCGCTCTCCCCTCCCACACACTGTGCCGCGCTCTCCCCTCCCACTCACTGTGCCGCGCTCTCCCCTCCCACACACTGTGCCGCGCTCTCCCCTCCCACACACTGTGCCGCGCTCTCCCCTCCCACACACTGTGCCGCGCTCTCCCCTCCCACACACTGTGCCGCGCTCTCCCCTCCCACTCACTGTGCCGCGCTCTCCCCTCCCACACACTGTGCCGCGCTCTCCCCTCCCACACTGTGCCGCCCTCTCCCCTCCCACTCACTGTGCCGCGCTCTCCCCTCCCACTCACTGTGCCGCGCTCTCCCCTCCCACACACTGTGCCGCGCTCTCCCCTCCCACACACTGTGCCCCGCTCTCCCCTCCCACTCACTGTGCCGCGCTCTCCCCTCCCACACACTGTGCCGCGCTCTCCCCTCCCACACACTGTGCCGCGCTCTCCCCTGCCACACACTGTGCCCCGCTCTCCCCTCCCACTCACTGTGCCGCGCTCTCCCCTCCCACACACTATGCCGCGCTCTCCCCTCCCACTCACTGTGCCGCGCTCTCCCCTCCCACTCACTGTGCCGCGCTCTCCCCTCCCACACACTGTGCAGCGCTCTCCCCTCCCACTCACTGTGCCGCGCTCTCCCCTCCCACACTGTGCCGCGCTCTCCCCTCCCACACTGTGCCCCGCTCTCCCCTCCCACACACTGTGCCGCGCTCTCCCCTCCCACACACTGTGCCGCGCTCTCCCCTCCCACACACTGTGCCGCGCTCTCCCTTCCCACACACTGTGCCCCGCTCTCCCCTCCCACACACTGTGCCGTGCTCTCCCCTCCCACTCACTGTGCCGCGCTCTCCTCTCCCACTCACTGTGCCGCGCTCTCCTCTCCCACTCACTGTGCCGCGCTCTCCCCTCCCACACGCTGTGCCGCGCTCTCCCCTCCCACTCACTGTGCCGCGCTCTCCCCTCCCACACACTATGCCGCGCTCTCCCCTCCCACTCACTGTGCCGCGCTCTCCCCTCCCACTCACTGTGCCGCGCTCTCCCCTCCCAGTCACTGTGCCCCGCTCTCCCCTCCCACTCACTGTGCCGCGCTCTCCCCTCCCACACTGTGCCGCGCTCTCCCCTCCCACTCACTGTGCCGCGCTCTCCCCTCCCACTCACTGTGCAGCGCTCTCCCCTCCCACTCACTGTGCAGCGCTCTCCCCTCCCACTCACTGTGCCGCGCTCTCCCCTCCCACTCACTGTGCCGCGCTCTCCCCTCCCAGTCACTGTGCCGCGCTCTCCCCTCCCACACACTGTGCCGCGCTCTCCCCTCCCACTCACTGTGCCGCGCTCTCCCCTCCCACTCACTGTGCCGCGCTCTCCCCTCCCACTCACTGTGCCGCGCTCTCCTCTCCCACTCACTGTGCCGCGCTCTCCCCTCCCACACACTGTGCCGCGCTCTCCCCTCCCACACGCTGTGCCGCGCTCTCCCCTCCCACACGCTGTGCCGCGCTCTCCCCTCCCACTCACTGTGCCGCGCTCTCCCCTCCCACTCACTGTGCCGCGCTCTCCCCTCCCACTCACTGTGCCGCGCTCTCCCCTCCCACACACTGTGCCGCGCTATCCCCTCCCACACGCTGTGCCGCGCTCTCCCCTCCCACTCACTGTGCCGCGCTCTCCCCTCCCACTCACTGTGCCGCGCTCTCCTCTCCCACTCACTGTGCCGCGCTCTCCCCTCCCACTCACTGTGCCGCGCTCTCCTCTCCCACTCACTGTGCCGCGCTCTCCCCTCCCACACACTGTGCCGCGCTCTCCCCTCCCACACACTGTGCCGCGCTCTCCCCTCCCACTCACTGTGCCGCGCTCTCCCCTCCCACACACTGTGCCCCGCTCTCCCCTCCCACTCACTGTGCCGCGCTCTCCCCTCCCACACACTGTGCCGCGCTCTCCCCTCCCACTCACTGTGCCGCGCTCTCCTCTCCCACTCACTGTGCCGCGCTCTCCTCTCCCACTCACTGTGCCGCGCTCTCCTCTCCCACTCACTGTGCCGCGCTCTCCCCTCCCACACGCTGTGCCGCGCTCTCCTCTCCCACTCACTGTGCCGCGCTCTCCCCTCCCACACTGTGCCGCGCTCTCCCCTCCCACACGCTGTGCCCCGCTCTCCCCTCCCACACACTGTGCCGCGCTCTCCCCTCCCACACACTGTGCCGCGCTCTCCCCTCCCACTCACTGTGCCGCGCTCTCCTCTCCCACTCACTGTGCCGCGCTCTCCTCTCCCACTCACAGTGCCGCGCTCTCCCCTCCCACTCACTGTGCCGCGCTCTCCTCTCCCACACACTGTGCCGCGCTCTCCCCTCCCACTCACTGTGCCACGCTCTCCCCTCCCACTCACTGTGCCGCGCTCTCCCCTCCCACTCACTGTGCCGCGCTCCCCTCTCCCACTCACTGTGACGCGCTCTCCTCTCCCACTCACTGTGCCGCGCTCTCCTCTCCCACTCAGTGCCGCGCTCTCCTCTCCCACTCACTGTGCCGCGCTCTCCCCTCCCACACTGTGCCGCGCTCTCCCCTCCCACACACTGTGCCGCGCTCTCCCCTCCCACTCACTGTGCCGCGCTCTCCCCCTACTCACTGTGCCGCGCTCTCCCCTCCCACTCACTGTGCCGCGCTCTCCCCTCCCACTCACTGTGCCGCGCTCTCCCCTCCCACACACTGTGCCGCGCTCTCCCCTCCCACTCACTGTGCCGCGCTCTCCCCTCCCACACACTGTGCCGCGCTCTCCCCTCCCACTCACTGTGCCGCGCTCTCCCCTCCCACACACTGTGCCGCGCTCTCCCCTCCCACACACTGTGCCGCGCTCTCCCCCTACTCACTGTGCCGCGCTCTCCCCTCCCACACACTGTGCCGCGCTCTCCCCTCCCACTCACTGTGCCGCGCTCTCCCCCTACTCACTGTGCCGCGCTCTCCCCTCCCACACACTGTGCCGCGCTCTCCCCTCCCACTCACTGTGCCGCGCTCTCCCCTCCCACTCACTGTGCCCCGCTCTCCCCTCCCACTCACTGTGCCGCGCTCTCCTCTCCCACTCACTGTGCCGCGCTCTCCCCTCCCACACACTGTGCCGCGCTCTCCCCTCCCACTCACTGTGCCGCGCTCTCCCCTCCCACACACTGTGCCGCGCTCTCCCCTCCCACTCACTGTGCCGCGCTCTCCCCTCCCACACATTGTGCCGCGCTCTCCCCTCCCACTCACTGTGCCGCGCTCTCCCCTCCCACACACTGTGCCGCGCTCTCCCCTCCCACTCACTGTGCCGCGCTCTCCCCTCCCACTCACTGTGCCGCGCTCTCCCCTCCCACTCACTGTGCCGCGCTCTCCCCTCCCACTCACTGTGCCGCGCTCTCCCCTCCCACACACTGTGCCGCGCTCTCCCCTCCCACACACTATGCCGCGCTCTCCCCTCCCACTCACTGTGCCGCGCTCTCCCCTCCCACACACTGTGCCGCGCTCTCCCCTCCCACTCACTGTGCCGCGCTCTCCCCTCCCACACACTATGCCGCGCTCTCCCCTCCCACTCACTGTGCAGCGCTCTCCCCTCCCACACACTGTGCCGCGCTCTCCCCTCCCACTCACTGTGCCGCGCTCTCCCCTCCCACACGCTGTGCCGCGCTCTCCTCTCCCACTCACTGTGCCGCGCTCTCCTCTCCCACACACTGTGCCGCGCTCTCCCCTCCCACTCACTGTGCCGCGCTCTCCTCTCCCACTCACTGTGCCGCGCTCTCCCCTCCCACTCACTGTGCAGCGCTCTCCCCTCCCACTCACTGTGCCGCGCTCTCCTCTCCCACACCCTGTGCCGCGCTCTCCCCTCCCACACTGTGCCCCGCTCTCCCCTCCCACTCACTGTGCCGCGCTCTCCCCTCCCACACACTGTGCCGCGCTCTCCCCTCCCACACACTGTGCCGCGCTCTCCCCTCCCACACACTGTGCCGCGCTCTCCCCTCCCACACACTGTGCCGCGCTCTCCCCTCCCACTCACTGTGCCGCGCTCTCCCCTCCCACACACTGTGCCGCGCTCTCCCTCCCACTCACTGTGCCGCGCTCTCCCCTCCCACTCACTGTGCCGCGCTCTCCCCTCCCACTCACTGTGCCGCGCTCTCCCCTCCCACTCACTGTGCCGCGCTCTCCCCTCCCACTCACTGTGCCGCGCTCTCCCCTCCCACTCACTGTGCCGCGCTCTCCCCTCTCACTCACTGTGCCGCGCTCTCCCCTCCCACACACTGTGCCGCGCTCTCCCCTCCCACACACTGCCGCGCTCTCCCCTCCCACACTGTGCCGCGCTCTCCCCTCCCACTCTGTGCCGCGCTCTCCCCTCCCACTCACTGTGCCGCGCTCTCCCCTCCCACTCACTGTGCCGCGCTCTCCCCTCCCACTCACTGTGCCGCGCTCTCCCCTCCCACTCACTGTGCCGCGCTCTCCCCTCCCACTCACTGTGCCGCGCTCTCCCCTCCCACTCACTGTGCCGCGCTCTCCCCTCCCACACACTGTGCCCCGCTCTCCCCTCCCACTCACTGTGCCGCGCTCTCCCCTCCCACTCACTGTGCCGCGCTCTCCCCTCCCACTCACTGTGCCGCGCTCTCCTCTCCCACTCACTGTGCCGCGCTCTCCCCTCCCACACACTGTGCCGCGCTCTCCCCTCCCACACACTGTGCCGCGCTCTCCCCTCCCACACACTGTGCCGCGCTCTCCCCTCCCACACGCTGTGCCCCGCTCTCCCCTCCCACTCACTGTGCCGCGCTCTCCCCTCCCACACACTGTGCCCCGCTCTCCCCTCCCACTCACTGTGCCGCGCTCTCCTCTCCCACTCACTGTGCCGCGCTCTCCCCTCCCACACACTGTGCCGCGCTCTCCCCTCCCACTCACTGTGCCGCGCTCTCCTCTCCCACTCACTGTGCCGCGCTCTCCCCTCCCACACACTGTGCCGCGCTCTCCCCTCCCACTCACTGTGCCCCGCTCTCCCCTCCCACACACTGTGCCGCGCTCTCCCCTCCCACTCACTGTGCCGCGCTCTCCCCTCCCACTCACTGTGCCGCGCTCTCCCCTCCCACTCACTGTGCCGCGCTCTCCCCTCCCACACACTGTGCCCCGCTCTCCCCTCCCACTCACTGTGCCGCGCTCTCCCCTCCCACTCACTGTGCCGCGCTCTCCCCTCCCACTCACTGTGCCGCGCTCTCCTCTCCCACTCACTGTGCCGCGCTCTCCCCTCCCACACACTGTGCCGCGCTCTCCCCTCCCACACACTGTGCCGCGCTCTCCCCTCCCACACACTGTGCCGCGCTCTCCCCTCCCACACGCTGTGCCCCGCTCTCCCCTCCCACTCACTGTGCCGCGCTCTCCCCTCCCACACACTGTGCCCCGCTCTCCCCTCCCACTCACTGTGCCGCGCTCTCCTCTCCCACTCACTGTGCCGCGCTCTCCCCTCCCACACACTGTGCCGCGCTCTCCCCTCCCACTCACTGTGCCGCGCTCTCCTCTCCCACTCACTGTGCCGCGCTCTCCCCTCCCACACACTGTGCCGCGCTCTCCCCTCCCACTCACTGTGCCCCGCTCTCCCCTCCCACACACTGTGCCGCGCTCTCCCCTCCCACACGCTGTGCCCCGCTCTCCCCTCCCACTCACTGTGCCGCGCTCTCCCCTCCCACTCACTGTGCCGCGCTCTCCTCTCCCACTCACTGTGCCGCGCTCTCCCCTCCCACACACTGTGCCGCGCTCTCCACTCCCACACACTGTGCCGCGCTCTCCCCTCCCACACGCTGTGCCCCGCTCTCCCCTCCCACTCACTGTGCCGCGCTCTCCCCTCCCACTCACTGTGCCGCGCTCTCCTCTCCCACTCACTGTGCCGCGCTCTCCCCTCCCACACACTGTGCCGCGCTCTCCCCTCCCACTCGCTGTGCCGCGCTCTCCTCTCCCACTCACTGTGCCGCGCTCTCCCCTCCCACACACTGTGCCGCACTCTCCCCTCCCACACGCTGTGCCGCGCTCTCCCCTCCCACACGCTGTGCCCCGCTCTCCCCTCCCACACACTGTGCCGCGCTCTCCCCTCCCACACACTGTGCCGCGCTCTCCCCTCCCACACACTGTGCCGCGCTCTCCCTCCCACACACTGTGCCGCGCTCTCCCCTCCCACTCACTGTGCCGCGCTCTCCCCTCCCACTCACTGTGCCGCGCTCTCCCCTCCCACACACTGTGCCGCGCTCTCCCCTCCCACTCACTGTGCCGCGCTCTCCCCTCCCACACACTGTGCCGCGCTCTCCCCTCCCACACACTGTGCCGCGCTCTCCCCCTACTCACTGTGCCGCGCTCTCCCCTCCCACACACTGTGCCGCGCTCTCCCCTCCCACTCACTGTGCCGCGCTCTCCCCCTACTCACTGTGCCGCGCTCTCCCCTCCCACACACTGTGCCGCGCTCTCCCCTCCCACTCACTGTGCCGCGCTCTCCCCTCCCACTCACTGTGCCCCGCTCTCCCCTCCCACTCACTGTGCCGCGCTCTCCTCTCCCACTCACTGTGCCGCGCTCTCCCCTCCCACACACTGTGCCGCGCTCTCCCCTCCCACTCACTGTGCCGCGCTCTCCCCTCCCACACACTGTGCCGCGCTCTCCCCTCCCACTCACTGTGCCGCGCTCTCCCCTCCCACACATTGTGCCGCGCTCTCCCCTCCCACTCACTGTGCCGCGCTCTCCCCTCCCACACACTGTGCCGCGCTCTCCCCTCCCACTCACTGTGCCGCGCTCTCCCCTCCCACTCACTGTGCCGCGCTCTCCCCTCCCACTCACTGTGCCGCGCTCTCCCCTCCCACACACTGTGCCGCGCTCTCCCCTCCCACACACTGTGCCGCGCTCTCCCCTCCCACTCACTGTGCCGCGCTCTCCCCTCCCACACACTATGCCGCGCTCTCCCCTCCCACTCACTGTGCCGCGCTCTCCCCTCCCACACACTATGCCGCGCTCTCCCCTCCCACTCACTGTGCAGCGCTCTCCCCTCCCACACACTGTGCCGCGCTCTCCCCTCCCACTCACTGTGCCGCGCTCTCCCCTCCCACACGCTGTGCCGCGCTCTCCTCTCCCACTCACTGTGCCGCGCTCTCCTCTCCCACACACTGTGCCGCGCTCTCCCCTCCCACACACTGTGCCGCGCTCTCCCCTCCCACTCACTGTGCCGCGCTCTCCTCTCCCACTCACTGTGCCGCGCTCTCCCCTCCCACTCACTGTGCAGCGCTCTCCCCTCCCACTCACTGTGCCGCGCTCTCCTCTCCCACACCCTGTGCCGCGCTCTCCCCTCCCACACTGTGCCCCGCTCTCCCCTCCCACTCACTGTGCCGCGCTCTCCCCTCCCACACACTGTGCCGCGCTCTCCCCTCCCACACACTGTGCCGCGCTCTCCCCTCCCACACACTGTGCCGCGCTCTCCCCTCCCACACACTGTGCCGCGCTCTCCCCTCCCACTCACTGTGCCGCGCTCTCCCCTCCCACACACTGTGCCGCGCTCTCCCCTCCCACTCACTGTGCCGCGCTCTCCCCTCCCACTCACTGTGCCGCGCTCTCCCCTCCCACTCACTGTGCCGCGCTCTCCCCTCCCACACACTGTGCCGCGCTCTCCCCTCCCACACACTGCCGCGCTCTCCCCTCCCACACACTGTGCCGCGCTCTCCTCTCCCACACCCTGTGCCGCGCTCTCCCCTCCCACACACTGTGACGCGCTCTCCCCTCCCACTCACTGTGCCGCGCTCTCCCCTCCCACTCACTGTGCCGCGCTCTCCCCTCCCACTCACTGTGCCGCGCTCTCCCCTCCCACTCACTGTGCCGCGCTCTCCCCTCCCACACACTGTGCCGCGCTCTCCCCCTACTCACTGTGCCGCGCTCTCCCCTCCCACTCACTGTGCCGCGCTCTCCCCTCCCACTCACTGTGCCGCCCTCTCCCCTCCAACACACTGTGCCTCTCTCCCCCCCCTCACTGTGCCGCGCTCTCCCCTCCCACACACTGTGCCGCGCTCTCCCCTCCCACACACTGTGCCGCGCTCTCCCCTCCCACACACTGTGCCTCTATTCCCCCCCTTCTCTTCCCCTCCCTCAATGTGCCTCTCTCCCCCCTCCCTCACTGTGCCTCTCTCCCCCCTCCCTCACTGTGCCTCTCTCCCCCCTCCCTCACTGTGCCTCTATCCCCCTCCCTCACTGTGCCTCTCTCCCCCTCACTGTGCCCCTCTCCCCCCTCACTGTGCCTCTCTCCCCCTCACTGTGCCTCTCTCCCCCTCACTGTGCCTCTCCCCCCTCACTGTGCCTCTCTCTCCCCCCTCACTGTGCCTCTCCCTCCCCCCTCACTGTGCCTCTCCCTCCCCCCCTCACTGTGCCTCTCCCTCCCCCCCTCACTGTGCCTCTCTCCCCCCTCCCTCACTGTGCCTCTCTCCCCCCTCCCTCACTGTGCCTCTATCCCCCTCCCTCACTGTGCCTCTCTCCCCCTCACTGTGCCCCTCTCCCCCCTCACTGTGCCTCTCTCCCCCTCACTGTGCCTCTCCCCCCTCACTGTGCCTCTCTCTCCCCCCTCACTGTGCCTCTCCCTCCCCCCTCACTGTGCCTCTCCCTCCCCCCCTCACTGTGCCTCTCCCTCCCCCCCTCACTGTGCCTCTCCCTCCCCCCCTCACTGTGCCTCTCCCTCCCCCCCTCACTGTGCCTCTCCCTCCCCCCCTCACTGTGCCTCTCCCCCCACCCTCACTGTGCCTCTCTCTCCCCCCTCACTTGGGCTCTCTTCCCTCCCTTCTCTTCCCCCCCCCCCTCACTGTGCCTCTCTCTCCCCCCCTTCTCTTCCCCCCCCTCACTGTGCCTCTCTCCCCCCTCCCTCACTGTGCCTCTCTCCCCTCCCCCTCACTGTGCCTCTCTCCCCCTCCTCACTGTGCCTCTCTCCCCCCTCCCTCACTGTGCCTCTCTCCCCCTTTCCCTCACTGTGCCCATCTCCCCCCCTCACTGTGCCTCTCTCGCCCCCCCCTTCTCTCCCCCCCCCCCTCACTGTGCCTCTCTCCCCCCTCCCTCAATGTGCCTCTCTCCCCCCTCCCGCACTGTGCCTCTCTCCCCCCTCCCTCACTGTGCCTCTCTCCCCCCTCCCTCAATGTGCCTCTCTCCCCCCTCCCTCACTGTGCCTCTCTCCCCCTCCCTCACTGTGCCTCTCTCCCCTCTCCCTCACTGTGCCCCTCTCCCCCCTCACTGTGCCTCTCTCCCCCTCACTGTGCCTCTCCCCCCACCCTCACTGTGCCTCTCCCCCCTCACTGTGCCTCTCCCTCCCCCCCTCACTGTGCCTCTCCCTCCCCCCCTCACTGTGCCTCTCCCTCCCCCCTCACTGTGCCTCTCCCTCCCCCTCACTGTGCCTCTCCCTCCCCCTCACTGTGCCTCTCCCTCCCCCCCTCACTGTGCCTCTCCCTCCCCCCTCACTGTGCCTCTCCCTCCCCCCCTCACTGTGCCTCTCCCTCCACCCTCACTGTGCCTCTCCCCCCACCCTCACTGTGCCTCTCTCCCCCCTCCCTCACTGTGCCTCTCTCCCCCTCCCTCACTGTGCCTCTCTCCCCCTTCCCTCACTGTGCCTCTCTCCCCCTCCCTCACTGTGCCTCTCTCCCCCTTTCCCTCACTGTGCCCCTCTCCCCCTTTCCCTCACTGTGCCCCTCTCCCCCCCCTCACTGTGCCCCTCTCCCCACCCTCACTGTGCCCCTCTCCCCACCCTCACTGTGCCTCTCTCTCCCCCCCTTCTCTTCCCCCCCTCACTGTGCCTCATTCCCCCCTTCCTCACTGTGCCTCTCTCCCCCCTCCCTCACTGTGCCTCTCTCCCCTCCCCCTCACTGTGCCTCTCTCCCCCCTCCCTCACTGTGCCTCTCTCCCCCCTCCCTCACTGTGCCTCTCTCCCCCCTCCCTCACTGTGCCTCTCTCCCCCCCCCTCACTGTGCCTCTCTCCCCCCCCTCACTGTGCCTCTCTCCCCCCTCCATCACTGTGCCTCTCTCCCCCCTCCATCACTGTGCCTCTCTCCTCCCCTCACTGTGCCTCTCTCCCCCCCTCACTGTGCCTCTCCCCCCACCCTCACTGTGCCTCTCTCCCCCCTCCCTCACTGTGCCTCTCTCCCCCCTCCCTCACTGTGCCTCTCTCCCCCCTCCCTCACTGTGCCTCTCCCCCCACCCTCACTGTGCCTCTCTCCCCCTCACTGTGTCCCTCTCTCCCCCCTCACTGTGCCTCTCTCCCCCCTCACTGTGCCCCTCTCTCCCCCCTCACTGTGCCCCTCTCTCCCACTCACAGTGCCGCGCTCTCCCCTCCCACTCACTGTGCCGCGCTCTCCCCTCCCACTCACTGTGCCGCGCTCTCCCCTCCCACTCACTGTGCCGCGCTCTCCCCTCCCACTCACTGTGCCGCGCTCTCCCCTCCCACTCACTGTGCCGCGCTCTCCCCTCCCACACACTGTGCCGCGCTCTCCCCTCCCACACACTGTGCCGCCCTCTCCCCTCCCACTCACTGTGCCGCCCTCTCCCCTCCCACTCACTGTGCCGCGCTCTCCCCTCCCACACTGTGCCGCGCTCTCCCCTCCCACTCACTGTGCCGCGCTCTCCCCTCCCACTCACTGTGCCGCGCTCTCCCCTCCCACTCACTGTGCCGCGCTCTCCCCTCCCACTCACTGTGCCGCGCTCTCCCCTCCCACTCACTGTGCCGCGCTCTCCCCTCCCAAACACTGTGCCGCGCTCTCCCCTCCCACACACTGTGCCGCGCTCTCCCCTCCCACTCACTGTGCCGCGCTCTCCCCTCCCACACACTGTGCCGCGCTCTCCCCTCCCACACACTGTGCCGCGCTCTCCCCCTACTCACTGTGCCGCGCTCTCCCCTCCCACTCACTGTGCCTCTCTCCTCCCATCACTGTGCCTCTCTCTCCCACCTCACTGTGCCTCTCTCTCCCCCCTCACTGTGCCTCTCTCCCCCTCACTGTGCCTCTCTCTCCCCCCCTCACTGTGCCCCTCTCCCCCCCTCACTGTGCCCCTCTCCCCCCTCACTGTTCCTCTCTCCCCCTCACTGTGCCTCTCTCTCCCCCCCTCACTGTGCCTCTCTCTCCCCCCCTCACTGTGCCTCTCTCTCCCCCCCTCACTGTGCCTCTCTCTCCCCCCCTCACTGTGCCTCTCCCCCCACCCTCACTGTGCCTCTCTCTCCCCCCCCTCACTTGGCCTCTCTTCCCCCCCCCCCTCACTGTGCCTTTCTCCCCCTCCCTCACTGTGCCTCTCTCCCCCCTCCCTCACTGTGCCTCTCTCCCCCCTCCCTCACTGTGCCTCTCTCCCCCCCTCACTGTGCCCCTCTCCCCCCCTCACTGTGCCCCTCTCCCCCCTCACTGTGCCCCTCTCCCCCCTCACTGTGCCCCTCTCCCCCCTCACTGTGCCTCTCCCTCCCCCCTCACTGTGCCTCTCCCCCCACCCTCACTTGGCCTCTCTCCCCCCTCACTTGGCCTCTCTTCCCCCCCCTCACTGTGCCTCTCTCCCCCCTCCCTCACTGTGCCTCTCTCCCCCCTCCCTCACTGTGCCTCTCTCCCCCCTCCCTCACTGTGCCTCTCTCCCCCCTCCCTCACTGTGCCTCTCTCCCCCCTCCCTCACTGTGCCTCTCTCCCCCCTCCCTCACTGTGCCTCTCTCCCCCCTCCCTCACTATGCCTCTCTCCCCCCCCCACTGTGCCCCTCTCCCCCCCCCAATGTGCCCCTCTCCCCCCCTCACTGTGCCCCTCTCCCCCCTCACTGTGCATCTCTCCCCCCTCACTGTGTCTCTCTATACCCTCACTGTGCCTCTCTCCCCCCTCACTGTGCCTCTCCCCCCCTCACTGTGCCCCTCTCTCCACCCTCACTGTACCCCTCTCTCCCCCCTCACTGTGCCCCTCTCTCCCCCTCACTGTGCCTCTCTCCCCCCCTCACTGTGCCTCTCTCTCCCCCCCTCACTGTGCCTCTCTCTCCCCCCTCACTGTGCCTCTCTCCCCCCCCTCACTGTGCCTCTCTCCCCCCCCTCAATGTGCCTCTCTCTCCCCCCCTCACTGTGCCTCTCTCACCCCCCCTCACTGTGTCTCTCTCTCCCCCCCTCACTGTGCCTCTCTCTCTCCCCTCACTGTGCCTCTCTCTCTCCCCTCACTGTGCCTCTCTCCCCTCCTCACTGTGCCTCTCTCCCCCCTCACTGTACCTCTCTCCCCCCTCAATCACTGTACCTCTCTCCCCCCTCACTGTGCCTCTCTCCCCCCCTCACTGTGCCTCTCTCCCCCCTCACTGTGCCTCTCTCCTCCCCCTCACTGTGCCTCTCTCTCCCCCCTCACTGTGCCTCTCTCCCTCCCCCCTCACTGTGCCTCTCTCCCTCCCCCCTCACTGTGCCTCTCCCTCCCCCCTCACTGTGCCTCTCCCTCCCCCCTCACTGTGCCTCTCTTCCCCCCTCACTGTGCCTCTCTTCCCCCCCTCACTGTGCCTCTCTTCCCCCCCTCACTGTGCCTCTCCTCCCCCCCTCACTGTGCCTCTTCTTTCCCCCCTCA